>NC_141828.1:21973650-22125696 GCF_982586985.1 Callionymus lyra | reverse complement strand
TCCGTAGACGCCTTCAAAACCTCAGCAACACCATTCAGTCCCACCAGGACCGTCAACAAACAGTACAATATGGACCCGCCAGGAGGGCCCCTTTTACAGACCTGTTCCATGATTTGGGTTGCCGTCCCCATTGTATCGGCCCTCCTTTGATGAATTTACCTCCGACTGATACAATGCGTCAGTCTTTTTGTTCGAGGAAGACAATTGCTTGTACAGTGGAGGGTTTGCTAATGAAGTGCTAGAGCGGAGACACTGGCTGCAGGCCATCGAGGTCACTCCTTCCTGCTAACGCTATATGACAGCTAACGGAGCAGACAACACCGTCAAAAGACTGGAGTTCACGTGATGATATCATGATTTTATTGTCCGGCGCTCAGTGGGCTCAGCGTAGCGTGAACCAACTCCTTCAAGATGGAACACGTCGATGGCTCTCGGTCCGAGTCGAACTATCATTTGAGTGATGATGGGAAGAAGAAGAAGAAGAAGAAGGTGCTTCTCCGATTATTCTTAGCGGCAGATATGAACCAAACTTTTTTTAAGGCAAAATTTCCCGGTTTTTCGGGCTCAACCATTTTGGGAGCCGGTTGTAGTAACAAGGGTGTACAGGGGGGCTCATGATGTTGGGACAGATGGCATTTAGCTCTGGCTGTGCCGGGCTCAGTGGGACCCAAAGCTTAAGAGGTTAGGCCTGTCAAAACCACTCTGTTCATTCACCGCCTAACAAAGTGTGCACTGTCAGCCTGTTCCGTTTAATAAACTTAAGATTTTTCTTTTGTCAACGCCTGAGCTACACTGCAACTCGCTGACCTGAATATCCTGAAAATGCAATGAGGCGCAATGGGATAGGATGGCACCTTTGGCCGCAACTTTTCCAAACAATTTGGCCGGACAATGTGTAGCTAGATGTGGTCATTGTTTCGTTAGACTGTAATGCGGAGATGTTGGAGAGTCTGGGCTCATTCAGAGCAGATGAGTTCAAAAAGAGGATGAAAAACAAGCTTTTTTATTGTATTTTACAAATATTAAAAAATGGTGATGAGAAGTATCCAGTTAATCACTCACCATAACCATGATTTTCTACTTCTAGTTAATCTGTTAATGTTTAATTTAATAGTTTAATTTAATTTTTAAAACGTTTTTATTATCCACGATCATTTAATTAAAAAAAAAAGTTTTTATTATCCACGATAAAGAAACAAGCTACAACTTTTCTTGATTCCATTAGTTCCCTTTATAGTTTTTTTTTTTTTAAGTAGTAACACTTGTCCTATAAAGCAAATGAAAGTATGTACCTTAAATCTATTTCTACATTCAGATTGTATAAAATATTATCACAAATAGTTTTTAACTTTTTTTTAAATCATCAATCAGTGTTGATCGTACGTTTTGTATTAAAACCGAAGTATTTGGTCCAGATAAGAAGGTCGATGAGATTTAATAAATCAGACAAAATAACGGCTTTTAAAATCATCTCATGAATAACCAGCAGATGGAGCCAGATTGTAATAAACGTTCCATCTTTATCGCCTCACTATTATTTTATTTTATTACTAAACTCAATTTGGCCTTCAGATGATTTTTTCACATATTTTTCTAGAAATGTTGCTTTGCAATATTTAATCCGAGAATCCCCCTCCTTCTGTCTCCCCCACATCCATCAATTTGTTTCAGGGTTTGTCAGGGTCAAAGGCTGAAGGCTGGCGAGTGGCGACCTGGCAGAGAGGGTGAGGTGACATCTGACCTCTGACCCTGGAGGATACGGCTCAACAAAGGAAGACACGTGCCTCGGCCGGGTCACCATGGTAACACTGGACCTCTGGAACGGGGGTGGGGTGGGGTGGGGACCCTGGCCTTTTTCCGATCAGGGATGACCATCTGCCGCCGATCGACTGCTCTGCAGATCACAGGTACCTGAACGACAGGAGAACCAGAGGCCGACTGTGTAATCTCTGCAGGCAACTGTGACGGTGCTTTATAATCTCACATTCACCTGGAGAGATTCTGCAGTTGGTTCCCCCTTTAATCCAGTCTCTGACCACATCCTCTTGATGGACACAATCTCTTAGGTATGGTGAGTCAACCTTTGACCTTTATTTTGATTTCACCTCAATATTGAACTGTTATTTTTCTATTTCATTCTCTACTGACTCAAACATGTAAAATATAGATATATTTTCAACAATTTTGTTAATTATTTTAATGATCAAATATTATTTTCACTCATTGAAAATCTGTTACCCTCCGTATTTCACTTTAATTATCATACAATTCTCAATTATTTAACAGCTGACGTATAAAAAATATCTGTAATGTGTAGTTTTATTTTAGTAACGAACATGATTTTGTTTTAATATATATGCATATAACAGTTGTATCGGATGATGACTTTGGGGTAGCATTTTTTTTAACAATTGCATACTCTGTGTGACTTACTCTCTAAATTTGGTTCAGAAATAATTTAATTTATTCCCAACACAACATGCATTTATTTCTATGTATTCTTTTAGTGTTTCCCCTACTACTAAACTTCAAATATTTAACCTCATTTTCTGGAAACAAAGTATTTTTTTAAATTTTGTTTAAATCTGTTACATGTAACATTTATTTAAAAAAAAGATCAGATAATTTGTAACCCTTTTATCAAGGCGTGAAAACAAATGTGTTTGTGGTATACCTTGTGCTGCCTCTGGGTCAAGGTTTTTGGGCCTTCGGGTCAACTTGACCCTGAGATAACACATGGCTTAAATGTATCTATAATTTGCAAACTTTATTCCTCTTTTTTTTTCTAATCTTGTATTTATTCTTCTCAAAATGATTTCATTTAAAAAGAAATTTGTATTTGCTTTATTATTGGCACTTTTAAATATATCTATCTGTCAATTCTTCATAGAATGTATTCTCCATGTCCGGGTTGTCGGGATATATACGTCATAAAAACGAGGTCCAACTATTCTGTTCCCCACTTGAGTCGACTGGTATGATGCACTTCATCATCGTGACTCAGCAAAAGACAAACAAACTGGATCTCAAACGTGATATCTGACCCAGATTCATCCTCTTCATTCATTAACCCACCACTCCTGGTCCGAGTCCCTGCACCTCTGCCCCCCCGTCCTCCTCTGGTCTTCCTGTCTTCTCCCTTCCCCTTGTGTTCTGCTGTGTGTTGGTGAAATCTCAGCTGGCAACTGTGAGTCGTTGACGAGTTCCTCTCACAATGGCCTCTGGGATTATGCTAAACACAGCGCCTCGGCTGCTCTCCCCGATCGACCAGCTTCAGCGACGCCCTTTGGAGCTTCGCAGGAAGGAGATGGAGGGTCTTCAATGAAGATGTCACTGCGATTACACCAGCACGTCTCACAAAAACCCTCTCCCTGGCTGCTCGTCCTGCGCTCACGTCCCCCTTCTACACTTTCTGAAAAAATGCCCTTTGAAGTGCAGACTCATTTCTTGTTTATAATGCATGCCTCTTTTTAAATCTGCATGAACTCACATTCCGAATGCTTCTTGACTTCCCTCCCGTGGCCAATGAGAGGCCCGGTTTGTTTCCCCTCTGCATCACGACCAGTGGACGCTTCAGAGGTGACGTCGGCAGCGGAAGAACTTTCTGATGTGGATGATACTGCATCAGGAACTGATTGGCTGCTTTCTTCATGGCCAACAGTGCCTGATGCATTGCCTTCAGCATCGAAAGAAACGTCACAAAGTTACACCCAAAAATATCTTCTTAATTCTTGTATTAAGGTTGGACCGTATTTCATGATGTGAAACAACATCTACTTTGACTTATTTCTGTTTCCATTTCTCTGCTTTGAACTTTGTTTTATCATGAATAAAAATCCCTCTTATGATGCTTGTTCTGTTCGTTTTTTTTAAGGTAAAACTATTGATACGTTTTTGATTTATTATTCTAATTATTCATGAATTTCTATTTTCTATTACATTCTATTAGGAGCTGCTGTAGTTCAACTAAATAAGGTAAAATAAAAAATGTTTAATAAAGCATTAAAGAAGTGATTTGTTGATGGACTTTAACCTCGATTTTAGGGATTAAGAAGAGTTTGCATGGAAAGTTTGGTTAAATGCTTACAGAAAATATAAATTAAAAAAAATATGAATAGCAAGAAAATAAGGCCTAGAAGAATGGCTTCTGTTTTTTTTCTGGAACTCCTGTGTTGTTTTCAGTATTATTTTGACCTATAAAGTATATATTTTATTGAGTATTGTTTTGATTGTTTAAGCGCTTTGTGACCCTTGTCTGGAAAAGTGCTATATAAATACAAATTACTTACTTACTTACTTACTATCAGCTCGAGGCAAACTGTGGCCTTTTTTCTGTGCGTGGGTTTAAGTGAATCCAATTTCCTCCCACAATCCAAAAACATACAGAGGTTGATTCAGGACTTGGGGAAATTTTCTGTAGGTATTCATGTGTCAAACTCATGGAAGCGCCAAGTGTTGATATAGCGACCTGTAAATATGCCAGTGTTTAAGATAAGATAAGGAACATAATTATTGATGTCAACAATCATACAGAGATTTCCAGTAAAAATGTTTTTTAAGGAAAGGAATTGGCTTTGGAGAGTGTTTGGCTTTTCCTTGATTTTCTGAGACTCTTGTGTTTGTCTCTGTATTGTCTTGACCTTTTAAGTATTCATTTTATTGGGTATTTTTTGATTGTTTAAGTGCTTTGTGACCCTGGTCTTGAAAAGCGCTAATACAAATTACTTACTTACTTACTTACTTACTTTCTTACTTATAAATACGATATATTGAGCCTCAAAGAATAAAAACATAAACCTCACACTGTTCAAGACGGTTAAATAAATATACAGTTAGTTTGGCCGACGATTAAGACATAAAGGAATTTGGTTTCTTGAATGATTGAGTTTTTAGCGATGAAAAAAGAATGAATGATTAAAAGTTTCAATGAGCTCTTACAGGGGTTAGCTTGATGCTAACAGGTAGCGGTGGAGCTAAGCTAGTCTCTCAAGCTAAGCTAGCTTGTGCTACATGAAGCATATGTGGTTGACTCTTCATCTAGCTTGTTTTTTTGGAAATTATTATAATAATAACAAAGTATTAATAGTGAAACATCGCGTGAAGAATATTTTACGTTTAAAGGTAGAACATGCGGAGAAGATAAATAACACAGGGACGTCATATCAATCATTATTTTATTCACAAGTTAAAAAACATGTAGTGAAACCTTCGATTTAATTTTTTTTAATAACGGCTGACAAAAAATGCTTCTATTGGTTAAGAATTATTGTGGTGACTTGTTAATTTGTTACAATCTCTCTTGTCAAACAGAGCTGTTTCATTTCTATTTTAGAAATGTTCCTCAATGTGGTCGAGTGTGGTATTGGACATCCCTGCTTTATTATTATTCTCTTTTTAATGTGAAGCACTAGCTTAAGACACTACATCAAACGAAATAAAATAGTGTAAAACTTTGTTAAATATATTACAGCGAACAACACTAAACAAAATAAATGTTATATAGTCAATACTATTTTTTTTATATGCGTCAATTTATAATTAATTATTATCAACAACAGCATTTTTCTATGTTGGTTGCCTTTTATAATATTGCTTGAAAAAAAAGATGAATTATAGTTACAAGTTCTAACTACTATATTTATTATTTTTAACTCAATATTAAGTCATTATTTATTCATGCATATAAATCATAATCACTTATTTACTGAAATCACACAAGATTATATTTATCAAAACATTCTTATTATTTCCGCGTATTTAAACTTTATTATTATCAGTGTTGATTTAACTGTTTTGTATTACATTATATAATATATTATATATATTGCTGTCTCTAATTGGAAAAAAAAACAATTTACCGAAGGCGACCACCTGAGGGATCAATAAAGTTCTACCTAACCTTAACTGTCTTCAATGATGTCTGTGTTTTTGTCTTTTTATTTTTTTTACAGAACGATGGAAGCACTAAAGATGATCGCTCACCCAGAATCTAAGTTTCACTCAGAGTAATTTGTTCCTTCTTAGAGTTGTATACACATTTTTTGTTCATTTTAATATAGCGACTGGAGCTCTTTTCTTCTTCATCTTCGTCAAAAAAGACACTAACCAACTAGAAATTAAGATCGCCTGTCCTCACCTACAGAGGGCGCTCTTCCGCCTGCTGCTGCTGCTGGTTCTGATCCACTCAAGTGCGGTCAGAAACATGTCTTTTCTGCGACAACCACACGTCCATCACAAAGTGCCTCATCTTAAACCCGTCCATCTTTTTAACTCCTTCCAAATACAACCTTCACACTTCAACCACCGCAGTGTCATCGAGCCGCAGGTAAAATCCAGGTGAGTCGACTTATCAAGAATAATTACAATTAAATACAAAACGTGTTATTTAATTGATAACCACGTGTCAGGTGAGACTTGTGTGTGACTCGGATTGAGTCGTCATTGTCACTCACCCGCACACGCACACGCGCGCACCCACACACGCACCCACACGCGCACGCGCGCGCTCTGGAGTGGAGAAAAACAGCCCCGATGGAGAGACACTTGGCTGAGCCGGACAGCACATGGAGCTGGAGCAGAGCCAACACAAACAGCACGCCTGGAGAGGGAGATGCTGGGACTCGTTAAGCAATGCCATCAGTGATGTAATAACGGGTATTAAAACTTGTAGGCTTGTCAGGCGAAAATGATCTTGCACGCTCTCTGTCTCGGTTCTTGTGCACATCGTTCCAGTGGCGCTGGAAGCTGTCGACATGCTGGGAGTCTGCGTGTGTCTGTGCGCGGTGTTCACGCACGTCCTCTGTCAGGAGGCTGAGGAGCCCATCTCCTACACGGTGAGTTGTTTTTTTTTTATATATACTTTATGACTCGAACTTCTGGTCATTTATTGAGTCGTTTAATGTCACTTCCAGTGCACGGATGGTTACGAGTACGACCGGGTCAGCGAGCGATGCAGTGGTAAGAAGCATCACACTTGACATTTGCCTTAAAAACTACATTTATACTTTTTGTTTATTTTATTTCCAAATCAAAATTGCATTGGTTACCGAAAATATTGAGCCTTCTGTTATATATTTATGATATTGGTGAACAATCTTTTGTATTTTTCTTATAACTTTTGCAATTTAAAATATATAAATAAATAAATAAATAATTATATATTATGTTAGGTGGGGGTGACACGATTTAATATTGTCATCGATACATTAAAGGCCAAATGTTTTTTGTTAAATATAGATTAACAGGTTTAGTTTACAACAGAAAAAACAACTATTAAAAGCGTATTTATGAGCATGAGGAATTCATTCATTTAACAATCTTTATGTTAAATGTTTGTATTATAGCATTTAAATACTTCGATTTCCTATTGTAGAAAAAACCTCCTATCTTTAATGAGATAATTTAAAATAAATGTAACCTTTTAGTTAATGATTATTTAAGTCATTTAAGTATTTGTTTCAGCCCTAGTTATGACTTAACTGTTTGTTTGTTTTTTTAAATTAAAAAAAATGTGCAACTCCACCTGGGATGAGACTTGTGACCTTTCTGTGTGGAATTTGTATGGTGCGTTGGTTTTATTCCGGGCACTCCGGTTTCCTCCCACAGTCCAAAAACTTACAGAGGTATTATTGGGATTTTTTTCCGTAAGTATGAGTGTGTGAATGGTTGCATGTTTTTGTGTGTCCTGTGACCGACTAGCGTCCTGTCCAGGGTGTCCCCCGCCTCTTGCCCGAAATAGCAGGGATAGGCTCCACATAAGGGATTAAGTGGCAGAAAATGAATGAATGCAACTCCACCTCTAAAATAGTGTTAATCATAATTAGTTTATGATATATTTAGTTTATTTGGCTACAGATAATATGTGCAACAATCCACCTAAAGACAACACATGATATTTCAAACATGTTAACAAAATTGTTATATAAAGTTGAAATGACAATATGTGTTTATTATATAGATAATAATAAAGGCACATGTTTATTTTTCCACGCAAAATTATCAAAAGAACTGGAGACAACAAAAGCCGCTAGCACAGTGGTTTTCAACTTAGCTAGCTCCAAGAGCCAATATCTGCCCTTAAGGACAATTCAAGAAAAACGAAATAAATTAAATTATTTGTATTATTTATCGAGAGAAAACCTATTTGAACTTGGGTTAAAACATTTTTGTAGTAAATAAGGTCCTACTTATGTATTTTGGCTGGTACATTTGGTCTGCAGTACCATCCAAATATAGAAAATAAGTTAAATCTGTTAATATTATTGTCACAGTATTACCGCATGTTAAAGTCCTTCCAAAATAAACTTTTTTTTGGACATCTTAAAATCTTTTTTCATCCTGACTTTGATCAGAAAGGACATAAGGGCCTGAATCTCAAACGTAACTCTTAATGACTTGCCTCGTGATGATGCAAATTCATTTTGAATTATCATGTTTTTTTCTGCCGTCCAGACATCAACGAGTGTCTCTTGTTAACCGACGCATGCAAAGGAGGGATGCAGTGCATCAACCACTTCGGGGGCTACCTCTGCCTCCCCAAAAGTGCCGTCATCTACATCAGCCAGAACAGCGACGAAGGGGTGGTGGAGGACTTCCCGCCGCCCGCCCAGTCTCCGCCGCCGAGTCCACGGCAGACCACGCGGTTCTTCGGCCAGTCCTCGCAGACCACTCGCTGCACCCCTGGCTTCGCTGCAGACGAACAGAGCATGTGCAGAGGTAAGAGTGAAAGTGTTTTTCTTGGAAAGAAGACAAATACCTTACATGAAGCAGATAGACACTTTTTTCCATTTAAGATATTGACATGACAAGTATGTGGCCTCGAGGGCATACATTCTTATCTCCCAATATGTTGCTGCCAGTGCAAGTGTTTCTCAGCTATAAAGGTATTCCATAATTATTAATGGATGAATTTAGCTTTCATGAGAAGAATTGCGAAGGTGAATTGCTAAGAGCGTCGCCAAGCATGGCAGCCAGAAGTGTCGCAAGCTTCCCCTTCTGCTTATTTTCCACTTTAATGTTTCCAGAAAAGTCTGGCAAAGCTGTGTCGCTACAGTCAACTTCTTCTCTGTGATCTCTGAAATAGGAGAGCGCATTTACGCTTGACACTACGAGGGAAGGGACACCGCTTTTATCCAGATGCTGAGACACATGTTTAATCGGAGAGCTCACGCAGGATTTGTACCGTCATTCCACCTGCTGTAACCGCAGATCTTCTATTTCTGGACTTTGTTCCAAAGTATGTGGAATACATGTGTGTGTTGAGCTTCATAAATGTGAGTTAGAAGCCAGTAACATAAAAAAAGGCATTGTAGAAATGATCGATGTTTCATAACAACTAACTATTTTACTAGATTTGTTTCAAAAGTTATTTCGAAACCCAACCCTCCTGACCTACTCACATGTTTCACATTTTAAGTCTTCCTCTCCAAGATGCAGTAAGTCTCTCATCATGACCATGTTTTGAACTTATTACTTTATAAAGTTCTCCCCTGTTTGAAATCTGGGCGAACAAGAGGTTATGAGAGCGGAATCCATTGTGAAATTATAATGGGCCTCACTTCTCCAGCCAGCTGTAATCACGTCCCACTTTGTTTATACAACAAGTCCCTTGGAGACTTCCAGGTTTGATGTTGTTCGTTAACAAACCTCAATGCTGGTAATAGCGGTAAAAATCTCCAAAAACAATGTTTTGTAATGTAAATATTCCATTGAAAAGAGAGTTTTGTACAAACAGACACATACTGATACTGAAAATAGAGTCCAACATCTATTTAAGACACACTTAAATCAAAGCTTTAACAAACCCATTAATAAACTCAGAATGATCTCAAAATAAAAGGGTATTTTTTAACTGAAGGAGAATCTTCAGTACTTTTTAACTTGCAAGTCAAAATGTTGACCTACATCGAAGACTGAGCCAAACAAAAAAAACCTGTACTGACATGATTTAGCCAAATGCAATAATTCCATCCTTGAATCACCAGCTGTATTTCTGAGATTTGTTCTTCACCACATTTAGCTCACGACAATGAATCAACTGTTTCACTCCTTTACTTGCGTTGGTTCATTTTTTGCTTTCTGTCGTGCTTGCAGAGTAAATTCCCAGTTTTTTTGGCAAAAACTCTGGTGTATCAAATAGCGCTTACTTTGGTCTGTTTCCTTGCTAACTCACCATTTTGTCGCGGGGAAACCAAGAACGCGGAGTCAGGTGGGGCGGAGGGTGAGATAGAAGGGTAAATAATCACCAAATGTGCCGAAAGCACAAACCTAGCCTCATGACTCAGGCTGCTGCTACTTAGAAGGCCAAGTAGAGATTTTCCAAAATGTCATAATAGCATTATTTATAGCATTGTTTGGTTATTATCTCAACCTCATCCTCACGCAAACATAAAACACAGAGTGACATATATTACTGGCAACATTTTGGTTACTTTAAAAACAGTTGTTGTATTACTGATGTATTTAGTACAGAAATTTCCATACTTCCAGGTTATAGTCAAGTTTAAGGTTATTTATATATATATTATAACTAGAATTCAATTTAGAAAATGTGCTTAAGCACCATACATCATTATTACATCATAATGGACTCCGCTCTCATAACCTCTCATTCGCTTAGTTTTCAGATTGGAGAGAACTTTATAAAGTAATAAGTTCAAAGCATGGTCATGATGAGGAACTTACTGCATGTTGGAGAGGAAGACTTCAACATTTGAGTCAGAAGAGATGGGCTTTCACATTTGTCCCTTTAAAGACACTCAAATACAGTTTACTATGACTATTATACTCAAGTATAGTAAAAAGGATACCCGAAATGACTCCATCCACTTAATCAAGTTTCTTCTTGGATCCTTGCCCATTGGTTGAGAACCACTGATAGACATTCAAATGAAAAAAAATTGACAGAAAGATTGTGTGAAATGTTTAACAAAAAGAGCTCTCAAGGCTTCCTTTCGGAGATGGTTCCTGGAGGATTCCACCTCCATGCAAGTCATCAGTGCACTCCGGTTTTCACCCACAGTCCAAAAAACATCAAGAGGTTAAACCTAGCCCAGAGAGGTTGTCTCTTTCTATGTGCAAAGGAAATCTGACCTCTTTAGGATGCACCCGTATTTTCTTGTCGTAACTGAGATCAGATCCATCAGTACTAGCACACCTTGAATATGCAGCAGAATAAACCAATCAGAAATATTAGAAGATTCGAGACTGGTAGGACGATTTATCCACAAGAATCTATCTGAAAAAAGAATCACAGGAGTTTACACATCTGGTCATATTTCTTCTAATTTGATTGTCAAGCTACATACTTGTCTATTAATTCTTCATCCATAAATGCGATACTCCTGCCCTGCAGCGAGGGACGTGACTAGACTTGCCACCCTTGTTTACCTGTCTGGTTTTCTGAGGTCAGGAAGATGTCGCTGACACTCATTTTAACTTTGTCTGGATAGTTTTTAACGTGCAATAGAAGAAACTTCCTCAATATGTTGCACTCAGCCTCTGTTGAAATTGAACTTGTGTACTTTTCCGTCAAAGGCAAAAGATGGGATAATATTTTCCACAAACATGCACTTGGGGAGTACATCTCTGGAATGTCAGCGATGGTTGTTTTTTTCCGCCTGTTCCTATCTTTTGTGATGGTAAGAATTACTCACCACCTTGACAGATAAGCATCAGATCGATCTGTGAGAGGCAGGAATGCACACGGCAGAACAAGCACGGAGCAACAAAGAAATGTTGCCAAAAAATCTTCAGTATCTGACCTTTAAAAGTTTCCATTTCCCTGTGATATTTGTTGTCTATTTTTTTTTTAAAAAGAAATAAGCAACAGGTCTTTGCTTTGGAAACATGCTCGAAATGATGTCGCACTTCTTCAGGAAATTCTTTGGGATGTTATCCTGTAACTGTTTATTCCGACAAGACGTTTATCAAAGATAGCAAGCAGAGCTGAAAGTGGTCCGGGGGCCGGAAAGGACTCGGAAGACAGAGAGGTGAATTTGATATGTTGAGCAGGATGTCATGTTCGAGCCTGACTGAAGGAAGAGGGATCAAACACACCAAGATGAAAACAGGCACAGTTTGCTGAGGGTAACTTGAAAAGACTCAGGTACCCGTTGAACCCTCATATTAGCTGCTAAGCTCTCGTCTTGCACCTGTGCACAAACAGATGGTTTGCACCGTCTCGTACCAGCAGACGCTCCCAGTACCAACATTTTTACCATCTGGTGTTGGCAACCCTGTCTCGTAAGACACACTAGGTATTGTAGGGGTGTGTTTAGTTCTTGTATTCAACCAAGTTCAGTGTACCTTAGATGTTTTCGGAAAACTATGCAAGTGTATTAAAATATATCGTATTAAATTGTATCATAAGATAAATAACTCATATCGAATGTTATCGTGAGATGAATATATCTTATCATAAATATATTAGATCAAATAGTATCGGGAGATTTGTGTATCACTACAGCCCTAATATTTTCGAGTACATTGCAATAAATGTTAGCACATAATTATGTTGTTTGTATTGTTTGACTATCTTGCATTTACCCTGACTTCAAAAGCATCATGATGGATAAAAGTGAACTTATTGCAATCGTACACAAGCTTTTAGAGAGTATTATTTAACTAAACTAAAGTTAAAAGTTATAAACGATAATTTAATTCATTCGATAGCTCGAAGCTATCCTACATATTTGTTTTTGGCCCCTTTCCAGTCCTAAGCGTAACTACAAAATTGAAAAATGTCTTGAAAACTGAAGTGTCTCTAGCCCCACCACCACAGTCAGTGTGTGCATTTGATCTGAAAATGTTTATTGTTATTGTTTATTCTCATTTAAATCATGAGAAAGGTTTATTTTAGGACAGTTTTTTGTTACTGATATGAATTCCTTTAGCCATAATTGAAATAAATTCAACTATCGTTTACGACTTACTTTTTTTAAGTTTACAAAATGAATGAATCCTCATACTTTATCACACCTTTGGCCGGTATTTTCTAGAGCTAGCCAACATTTACTAGAAATGACCTTTACCTATCAGCTCAGACAATGTTTCTTTTCTTGCCCCCCCAACTCCCGTGTTTGACATCTTCATAATCTCAGCAACAGTTATTGTTTTGGTCATTTTTAAGTGCATAATGTGGATGGAGTTGGACGCAGCTTTGGAAGTAATTATGATATTGTTGTTTTCCCTGAGGTCAGTGCCTGTCTCACAGCCAGCTGCTTCCTCTTCTGATGGCTTTACAAGTGTTGATATTTCCTTTTCGCTTATGGTGGAACGGGACACCCGGCTGCTATGAATCACTCTTGCACTTGGCTTGACGCTGCAGCTTAGTATTTTATGTTTCTTTTTCTTGACAAGTAGCACCGGGGTCAATTGCAGTTGCATCGGAAAGCTGCTGGCAGAATACGTGGATATTTGAGAAGAATCAAACAGCGCTTAACCTTTAGAAGATGGTCACACACTCATGAATCAAGCAGGGAAAGTCAGCACATCAGAAACAGTCGAGCAATAATGGAGAGAGCCAACAGAGTCAATCAGTTCATGGACTGAATGGAAGCTGAATTATTTTTGATTTATATCAGCTAGAAGTTTAAACTTGCTCTTAAAGGGAAAAGCATACGATTTTCTGATATTTTCAACAACAAAAAAAATCAATAATTGAGCAAAAGGTTGTAAAATAAATAGATTTTGTAAGATAAGAAAACATAACATGATGATGTTCCTGACATTGTGAAATTTCATGGACTGTTAACAACACATATTTTGCCTCCCGCTTTCTCAAAATGACATTATAACAATTAGAGGAAAATGGAGTTGGTGTCCAACTTTTCTTTGGAACCACTCCTGCTTTCCATCTCAGTGGCTCAATGAAAACAAACTAAACACTCTCATGTGATGATTACAACAGGCTCTGTCATGTCAGAAGAAATCTGGAGCAAAAAAACACAGTGTTCTGTATTCAGGCCAAAACTCTTCAGTTTTTAAAGTGACACAATCTAATCTTTAAAAGGAAAAATCTTTAGCTGGCACCCGAGATGACCTGACACAAGCTAGTAAAACTACTGGTGACATTGTTTAGAGCTGGATAACAGCTATTAATTCAAAAACGTCAATCTAACAATGAGAGGGAACCCAACTTTCCTGACTTACTCACATGTTTCATGATGATTATGTTCATGTTTTGCAAACAAGAGGTTACGAGAGTGAGAGTCCTTTATGACGTAATAATGGCTTCACTCCTCCTCCAGCCATCTGTAATCACACCCCGCTTTGTTTATACAAGGAGTCCTTTGGAGGTTGAGACTTCTGGGATTGATGACACGCAGTGACAAACCTTGATGTTGACTAATCACAGCAGAGTTGGTTTAGTTATGGTAAACATGATTTCATTTCCAGAAAAACAAAGCATTTTAAGTGGGCGGGGCTAAAGTACATTTTCTAATGTAAATATTTTAATAAAAAGAGAGTTTTGTACAAACACAGACATACTGATGAGTACAATAGAGTCCAACATATATTTAAGACACACTTAATCAACACATTAGTTGAACTTTGAAGATAACTCATAGTTGAAAGACTGAGCACACTGAGAAAACAATTTCTTCCAAATTTAAGTTCTAGTTTCTCATGGTATTTTTGTTTTCGATCGTTTCTGTCTTCTGCTTCTCCTGGGTTACAGGAGCTTTATCAGGGAGGTCTTTCCCTCTCCATGTCCAGAAGTATTTGATTATTGTTGTTTTTCTAATGCACTTCGCTACATTTCATCAGTGTGTTGTGAAAGTCATTGCAAACATCCCAAGAGCCCTTTATGTCTTAAGATCTTCTAACATCCACCCGCACAAACACACACGCACAAAGATTCTTTGAGCTGCTGCCATGCCTGCCACTCCCCCCCAACTCCCACAAGATATCCAGCATTAACCCCCCACCCCCCTCCAACCCCCCAAAAAAAAGAAAAAAGGGAGGAGTTTTTTCACTCTGACATCACACGATCACCAGAAGCCGTAAATCTTAACTTCAAATGTTCAGATAAATGGAGGCCTCCACCCTCTCTCATCATTCTTTTTTTTTCTGGACAACCTTATCTTGGAGAAGCAAACACAAAGCTGTGTTAAATAAATCTTGATTTGAAAACTACTGACTTCAGAGGAAAGAGTACCTACTCCCCACACGCAACACATCATCACATCTTGATGGCTTGTAGCAGTAAAACATTTTATGTGTAAACTATATTGGATGTGGTAAGATGTGGGGCCTTTATGGGGCCCCGGAGTCCTCTAGTATGGGATGCACTCCCACCCCACCCACAGACACTCACGCACAGCGTTTCGTATTGGCAGCAGCTAAAAGCTTTAGTGACAAAGAGGCAGTTGCCACAACATATTCCTGAGATTTAACCTTTGGATTGCAGTCAGCACATGTGGTTTGAGTTAGACGGAGGGACTCCGACTTTCCTGAACACAAACTTCCTAAGAAGCTTCACAGTGTTGATCTGTTTCACAATTTGCTTTTCTCTGGAATGCATTTGCTGAATTAAGTAAAGGGAAATAGGATTAGGGATTGTGTGTACACATTTGTGTTGCTAAAACCTGAAAAAGTTAAATTCTCGTCAATACTATTTGTTTTTCTGCTTTGTTTGATTGTCAAATTTAAAGCAAAATAATGTGAAAATGTTCCTGACTCACTCACATGTTTCAAATGTTGAAGTCTTTCTCTCCAAGATGCAGAAAGTTCCTCATCATGACCATGTTTTGAACTTATTACTTTATAAAATGCTCTCTTGTCTGAAATCTCTGCGAACAAGAGGTTACGAGAGCGGCTTCCATTATGACATAATAATGGCTTCAATCCTCCTCCAGCCGGCTGTAATCACGCCCCCCTTTGTTTATACAACGAGTCCCTTGGAGGTGGAGACTTCCAACTTGATGACGCGCAGTGACAAACCTCGATGCTTGACCAATCACAGCAGAATGGGTCTGATTTGGCTAAACAGTGTTTTCAGTTGGCAGCGCTGAAGATCATTTTCTAATGTAAATATTTCAAGGAAAATATAGTTTTGTATAAACAGACGCATACTGATGAGTACAATAGATGTTCAACATCTATTTAAGACACACTTAAATCAACACATTAGTTGAACTTAAATCACACAAGTTATTTATTTATGTTATATATGTTATTTTCTTTACATTATCCGAGGCTCACGCTCTCTTTATCATCTCTTTGTTTGCTTTTTGTTTATTCTGTTAAACTTGTGCATCTTCATAGGTCACTGTTGAAACTTTAACCTTTAACCACTTTTCCTTTGAATTAAAGTGACTTGGCGAGCCATATTTGGCCCCTGTTCCTTAAATTTGACACATGCTATATTGATGGTATAGTTTTAAACAGTACTGCACGTTTCGAATTTTTGTTTGGTTGATTAAAATGTCGTAGTGTGGGATGCAAGTGTATAGTACCTTCCTTTTTGTAGATAACTAAAGTCATAATTAGTATTTGTTATGTTTATTTCACCTAAAAATAGTTGTTGAAATAGTCATTTAAATAATGCGTTATAGCGAATAAACATGAAGATAAATCTGATTACGACCAGTTTTTAAATTCACAATATCAATCTTGTAAGTTTACACTTTTTATCTGCAACATTCTTCAGTTTGTGTGTGTGTGTGTGTGTGTGGTGCTGAGGATATCTGTCTACGTATGATGGGTTGTGTCAGACCACCCAGGAGGACTGCTGGTGGGCTGTAGAAATGAGAGTATATGGGCGGATTTGTGGTGTTCGTCTGTAAAAGATCGAGCAAAGACGAGTCAGAAAAAAAAGGTTTGGATGGTTGCCTAAAACTTGCTTTCGTTAAAGCCTAAAATTTCACTCCAATTCAATCCCAAAAATGCTTATTTAAATGTATTTATTTTTAAATATAATGTGTATTTGAATGATATGTATGACCGTTACTGGTTCTGTGTTAATAAAGGGTGTATTATTGGTTATAATGGTCCCCAGTTACTTCATTTCTTCACCATTAATAGACAGGCGTGTTAAGAAAAGGATCGATAACATTCCTCCCTCTATCTTCTCCATGTTATTCCTTTGTGTCGACATGTGTGTGTCGTAAGGTGTGAGTGGGACCACAGATGAAAAGATAGTCCAGCTTGAACTGTAGTATCCGTGTGTTGTGTGCTACTTGCAGACGTTGATGAATGCACAACTGGCCGACATACGTGTGGCCCCGAGCAGACGTGCTATAACACCAGGGGCTCGTACACGTGCCAGTGTTCTCCAGGGTTCCAAAGGAATGGAGACCAGTGTATAGGTGAGTCCCATACTGACTGGGCAACACTTCACTTACAAAAGGAGCAAAAAGAATGAGAGAATGTTCTCGACTTAGCTTGCAAGTGAACAGGAGGATACATCAATAAATCTCCATCTTATTAATCCTATAATCCTTTTTTTTAATTGGTGTTTTTTGTAAATTGATTCAGCAAAGATGGAGGTTATACCAGTAGCGTTTAATTTACTGATTGTTTGCTTTCGTGTTATTCTGTTACTGTAGACAGAGACGAGTGTGTCCTAACACACTACTGTATGCACAAATGTGTTAACACTCCGGGCTCTTACTACTGTGAGTGCAACCCAGGTCACCAACTCGCCAGCAACAACCACAGCTGTATTGGTGAGTTACCAAGGTCAGGTGTGTGTGTTTGTGTGTGTGTGTGTGTGTGTGTGTGTGTCTCCAGTACTCCCATAGTTTGTTACCTGTTGTTCGGCCTCCTTTAGATTTAAACTTGTATTGTATTATCTCTGTTTCAAACTCTGTCATGCAAGGAGCTGAAATTCAAAACTTCGTCCAAGTCACATGTCCAACAATATCACTATATAAAGTGTATTTGTATATATGTAGAAAAATCTATTTTAAAATGAGTTCAAAGAGAATTGTACTGTCAGTCTCCATTTAGAGGATAATTTAGCCTTTAATTCATACAGAAAATGAACACTTTAAGGCTTAAAACAAGAAAACAAGTCACCAAATCGTAATATTTTACTTTAAGACTCTCTAGCCACTGGGAATTATGGGTAAATGCTTGGTTGAAACAGTGTTTAAAGTGATAGTTCACCCAAGATTCACACATTTTCTACTCACCCTCGTGTTGACTAAGGGTTGGGATTATTTTCTATAAGTAATCTGTTCCTTTTTAGAGTTATAGCAAAAGATATTTGTTCATTTTATGTAGCGACTGGAGCTCAGATGTCTTCGTCTTCGTCCAAAAAAGACAGACATCCAAATATCTCCATACTGCTCGGCCTTGACATGAGGAATTGTTGCTGAAAAAATTAAACAAGTGTATATTTTACATTAAAATGCATTAACTCTACAAAAGGCCAGAGTTTGTGCTGTGGGTTATGTGGAAAGAAAATACTTTTTGTCTAGACTAGCACATAAATTCCTAATGAATTTCATGAATTAATAATGTTTAAATATTATCCTGTTGATAACAAAAAACACAACTATCAAATATTATGTCTCAATTTGTAGTCAGATTTTTTAAGACGTTTGTGTGAATGTTCTAAATACTTTAAAGTATAAAACAACACACATAGTAGTAGTTGCACAAATGAACTTAAAGTTTGTTGAAAACCTGAAATGAGTGATAGATAAATGGATTTACATTGTCGATGTCTGGCAAATCATGAATGTATCTATGCAGATGATTTCACTCAAATATCCATTTTTAAGATCTGAACGTTTCATCTGCTCAACTGAGATCGAAGCATCACTATGTCGTGACAAACACTTCAAGGGTGGAGTTTGACCCGATAAAGACCTGAATCTGAACTTCCTGACCTGTTGTATAAGACACAGATGAAGAAGGAACATCAGCATTTTTTGTTACAAATTCAAATTCTTGGATATTCTTCAGAGCCCCAGAACTGGGAGTCATTTATCTAACATCGCAGTCACTCGAATGAGTTCCTGTAGTTGTGTATTTTCTGGTTTTCATTTGTGTTGTTATTGTATCTGGGCTTTAAGAGTACCTATGTTTTGTTACTTGAGTCCAAGTGGTTTGTTCAGTTACTGCCGCGGGTGTAACTTACGATGGAATATATAGTCGGTTTATCCTCAAGTGATTTCCGAAAACTGTGATTCATGAAGCATTTGAGCAACTTTAAAGTTCTGCCATCAAGTGGAATGACTCATCGTTGCACTTTAAGCTGCACATTCTCCAGTTTCAAGTTACCGTGTATCTGAAACATCAGCAAAAACCTCACCTTTAAATGTGTATCTGTTCCAGATGTGGACGAATGCGAGACACAGAGTCCCTGTCAGCACCACTGCTACAACCTGATTGGCTCCTTCCTCTGTCAGTGCGACCAAGGATACGAGCCGGCGCCGGACCTGGTCACCTGTCGAGGTGAGACTCCAGCGAAAGGTAATGTTTTGAGCTGATGCACGTCATGACTGTGTTTGCTGAGCAGACGTGGACGAGTGCAGCTACTCCAGCTACATGTGTCAGTACCAGTGCGTCAACACTCCGGGGAGTTACTCCTGCGAGTGTCCGGAGGGATATCAGCTCCAGGGAAGCAGGTTATGTCAAGGTACTGAACTCAAGTTTCTCGTCTCTGCCGTCATGATATGAGGTCATGTGAAGAAACTCTAAAACTGACACTGAAATAAAACACATTTGTATAGGTAAATACCAGTTTTTGTAATAACATATCTATATCTACTGGTGTAATAATTACCTCTGGTGAGGATTTTGTTGATTAAAATAATCTTAAACAAACAAATTAAAATTCACAAGATAAGTGTAAATGAGCTGCTTGGCAGGTCTTTTCATTGAAATATTGACATTGCTTAAGTCCCGCCCACTGAAAACACTTTGTTGTTTTGGAGATTAAATCTTGTTCAACCATGACCACGTCCACTCAACTGTGATTGGTCAAGCATTGATGTTTGTCACGCGCATCATCAATCCAAGCCTCCACCTCCAAGGAACTCGTAACCTCTCGTTCGCCTAGATTTCAGAGTAGAATTTAATAAAGTAATAACTTCAAAACATGATGAGAGACTAACTGCATCTTGGAGAGGAAGACTTCAACATTTAAAGTGAGTGATTCAGTGAGAAAGTTAGTTTTTCACATTAGTTGCCCTTTAACTCTTAGGTTTTGTAAGAAAGAGGTTGTGTTGTCATCTTGCCTCGTGAAGCAACACCAAGGTTTTGGAGAGAAAAAAAACTGTAACCTTCAAACTTTTTCGGTTTAGCAACACGTTGAGGACTATAAATAGTGGCCGAGGTGTCAAGTGTGAATTTATTTGAGGAGCTGTAAGAGCTGCTGTTATGTTCCCCCTCAGTCAGGTGCTGGATATATGAGGGGAGCCTTGAATTTGTCTTGTTCTGTCACACGGACCGTTTTCTTATGAATCCAGCTTGTTGTGCCAGAAATAGCTTGGTGGTTTGGGGCTTGTTTGATGAGGCCTGTTTCATGGAGAGCTGCAGGGGGAAAACTGTGTGGTTTGGTGGGCTTCCCTTCAGTGCGAGCTAGAAGATGATCAACAGCTCCAGTGAAGAAACCCACACCAGCTCTTGAAAAATCATCAAATTTGCTGTTTAAATGTCAGACTTTGGTGGCCACAGTTTGACTATTCTCTTGTTGTCCACAGTTGGATCGCTGTATAAAATAAATATTGTAGTAATATGCAGGGTGAGCATTTTCCTCATGACTTTCAACAACTGGCAACAATAATTTTCTCCAATGTCAACAGGTGGTGTTACTCAATATAAAGTGATAGTTCAACCAAAATTCACTCATTTTCTACTCACCCTCATGTCGACTAAGGGTTGGGATCATTTTTGGGAGTAATCTGTTCCTTTTTAGAGTTATAGACAAACATGTATGTTCATTTTAACTATTTAAGATAAAAAAACAACCCCATCTTGAGTCAATTAAAAACTGGTGTGTTTTAAACCATTTAATAATTAATGTTGAATGTCGTTTAAGCAGCCATTTCATACAGTAACTCACTCATTTAATTCTTCTCTCAGATATCAACGAGTGTGAGGCATCGACTCACAACTGCCGTGATGACGAAATGTGCTGGAACTATTTCGGAGGCTTCCGTTGCTACCCCAAAGACCCGTGCGAGGCGCCCTATACCAAAACAGCAGAGAAGTAAGTTTTGCTCCATGTGTCCCTCCTACTGTTAACCGGTAACTCTGCGGCTCCTTCAGTCGCTGCATCTGCCGGTCACCGAGCGAGTGTCAGGGTCTCCCACCGTCCATCGTCTACAAGTACATGAGCATCCAGGCAGACCGGACGGTCCCGGCAGACATCTTCCAGATCCAAGCCACCAAAATCTACGTCAACACACACAACACTTTCAGGATTAAATCTGGGAACGAAGCCGGGGATTTCTTCCTCAGGGTGAGTTTGAAATACGAGACATTTCATTTTAAAGTAGCAAAACACCAAAGTACAGTCAGTAGCAAAGTTTATTTAGATCAACTGAAACAATTGACTCCTATAACTACTATGAGAGCTTATATTATGTTACAATGAGTCAACAAGTTAAATAACTAACAATTTTTAGACACATTTTGTTGCAGAAGATTTTCTTAAGGGCAAAAGAGGATCTGTTGTATAAGTAACAACCAAAAAATGGAAGAAAATATTTAAGGAAGGATATTGACAATTTATAAATATATAAATATATTATTTTTATTGCATTATTTAATCCAATGTACATTTAATTAAAAACTAAATCATTAAAATACATATTTAAATATAACATAAAACACCTTATTTAAAAGTGTTCTTTTAATTTTCTTTTGAGTAACAAAGAGTTCTCAAAATGAATTGAAATAAAAGTAATTTTAACGAATACGAATAGATTATTTAAAATCCGTAAGAAACAATTGAACGGTTTCATGAGGGCGGCGAACGGCCCCTGCACCACACATTGATTTATTCATTATATGCAAAAACTATTTTTTTTATTGAATGAATAACATACTTTGTTGTATAAATGTTTTTATAGAAGACAATGAAGTTGGTCTTGAAATTAATTTTATCTCCAAATGTTAATGTTAAAATAAAAGACAAATGATCGTCTGACGTTCTGACACATTGACTTGCAGCGCTCCAGCAACGTAAACGCCATGCTGGTGCTGACGAAGCCACTGACAGGTCCGCGAGAGTACGTGGTGGATCTGGAGATGGTGACCCATCATCTCACCATGAACTACCGCTCCGTCTCACTGCTGAGGCTCACCATCATCGTCGGGCCGTACGCCTTCTGAGAGCTTCTTCATGTACACAAGCTTGTTAACTGGAGGATCATTACTCAAGTTTAGCACTTCATTTTGTAAATATTCAAAGGTTTGTAGTGAATTGAGACGTAATATTTCTTTTTTCTTTTTTTTATGTGTCACAGCGATCAAATTTAGCACTTTTTGAAGATAAAAAAATCCAAGTGGTCCCAAGTAGAAACTTCTGTTGCACTCATTATTCTTTCTCTAATCTTAATTTGTAATACCATTAATCCTCAGGATCCTTGTCGCAGTTACTTTACTATTGATACTGCCAAGTTGATATTTCTCACGTCTATGATGACACATTCAATACTCTTTTTTGGTTTGTTTTTTTTGGGTTTGTGTAAATCTAGCCGGTCACAGAAGGCTCCACGCAAAACTAACCAATCAGAAGCAACATGAGGCGGGTCTTGTCGTCTATTTTACATGACAGCAGTACTACACACAGATAACAACATTTTAACACAACACCACCAACAGCTATCTGTCATTCAGGTTTGCATTAAAACTTGTCATGAGTCGCACTTCAATCTGGATAATCAATTCAGTAAGCTTGACTCCATTAAGAAGTAAGAAATCAATTTCTGGCTTTAAAATGTTCTAATTTGATGTCATCATTATCACGGTTGTACTCTGTACTTGTACTGTAAACCATGCGACAGTCGAGTTAAAAAAAAGTGGGTCTACGTGTTTGTTAGTTCCTCTGGTCGACAGAAGTGTAAATCTGCCGGAGAGAGAGTGAGACAAGCAAGAGTGGGAGACGATGGACTGCTTGGTAGTCATTAGTGTCAGAGTCAACCACACAAGATTCCTGAACAAAATATATTTTTACAAAACTGGCCGTAACAGGAAGAATGATTCCTTCTTTTACATTCTTGGATGATCACTCTTTATGATCTCCCTGTTTTTCCTCCTTCAACCAAACCCATCAAATATTTTTGACACGTATTGGAAGTTTCTGTGTGATTATTGACATCCATGGTCTCCCTTCCTTATCTTATCTTAAACACTGGCACCTTTACAGGTCAAAGCACCAACATGTACATTTTATCTACTTTCATTTTGAGCCCACCATCTCGCAGGCCACAGAAAATGACATGGTGGCCCAGATTTGGCCCCCGCGGCCTTGCCCATGCATTTATATAAAAGTCAGTAAAGACTGTGTTAATAGGCAATTGTTGAGAGAAGGAAAACACCAGTTTAAGATTTCATTCAAAAAGTATATTAACGCTTATATTTCAATCCAACCAAGTAAACATAGGTTATTTTACACTTCTACATTTTAGATGATTTGTTCTGCTGTTTTTTGTTTTTATAAATTCATGACTGGATGCTTTTTTTTTTGTTTCCCCTTAAACACACCAAACATTTGATGGACCAGTTTTTATATCTCAGCACCCCTCCCAAAAATGTATAGCATTGTTTCTTCGTGTTTTTGTACTATTATTTAAAATTATAGACTGTATTTTCACATTTATTTTTAAAAAAAGAAAAACACCGTATTCCCATAAAAAAAACAACAACTTTATTTTCGAATATAACTGTAATACTCATAGTTCAATAAAGAATGATGTTTAAACTAATACAATTGAATTCCAAATATATAATTTATACAAAAATAACAACGTCATTATACATGAATTGTGTCCATTCAAGTGTCTTCTTTCAATCATTTGTACTCCTAAGAATGTTTTATATTGTTGAATAAAATATGACCTATAAAACAACCCCCGTGTGTGTGTGTGTCTATGTACAAACGCTGACTTCATGTGGAAAGTGGACGGAGAAGGTGAAATGCTCCGCTGCTCCTCGCATGCTTCTGGGAAAAATCTGCAGATGATTTCATTGGAAAATGACAGGGATAAATGCAGTGAACATGTTGACCCAGCAATCAAATCTATCTTGGTTAAATAGATCCAGGGGGGGATGTAGTAATATCGTAAGTTGAGTCAATGTGTGCTGAGGGACCAGCGTAAATCCTGCACACACACACACGCATATATTAAGAATCTGAAAATTGGTTGGGAGTGGTTTTATGGTAAGTTGTTACTCAATCATTTCTGCTGTCAGGAGCTTTAGTCGCTGCGGCGTTGGGGCTTGTAAGATGATCCATGATGTGTCATTGTTCCCATCGTCACTTTGTTGGACTTCATTGCTTCTGCTGTCCTTGCATGATTTAACCCCCATGAGGGAAAATACTGCTCACCCACTTTTCTGTGACTCACCCATTTACGGGAGGCCGAACCAAAGTTCAATTGGAGGTTTGTTATTTCGGTTTCAGTAAGCAGGCTGACCTTTTTTTTATATCCAGTTACTGTGTATGTGATTCCACAAGAGTCAAAGCTTCAACATTAGATTAGAATTACATTTTTGTATGATTTGCTAAAAAACATCTGTAGATGACAGATTTTAAATCTCACCAAAAGACTCGCCTTTATAAACTTTTAATTCACTGTTATTCTTGTTTTATAATTTACATGTGCAAAACTTCTGTTTTACTTTTGTATTTTTCACTGTTGTTTTATAATATAATTATTATTATTAAATTCATGGTTGTAATTGTATATTTTTGAAAGCACTATTTTTATCTTCACATCTATAACATTGAAAAATAAATATCTGTAGTCAACAAACATGATGTTGTCACTCTGGACAATCCTAACTGTAGGATCTCAACTGTAGTCTTATTTCAACTGTATAGTGTCTTGAGATAACTTTGTTATGATAAGACACTTTAAATAAAATTGAATTGAATTGAATTGAATCTCATATGTAGTTAGCATAGCAATCATGTGCCACTTGTAAAAATAATTAAACTATTTAAAATACTACAAAAAAGAAGATCCGGGTCACGGCACCAAATTGTAGGGGTTTTGTGTTCAAATAAACCGACCCCTACCCAGACTCGTACATGGTGGAAGAAAATGAAGAACGACACATGGATCAAATGAAAATAAAGATCTTCACATGAGAGTCTTTTTAAAAAATGTTTATTGTGTTCCTTCAACGGCTAATTCTAAACGCTAATGCGTTAAAGGCTAATGCTAACAGTATTAGCAAACAGTTATAATTGGTATCATTGCAATTCTTGAACATTCTTTGTCTTGTATTAGGTATGTCTGTATTTGCTGCTTCCTGGATATCGGCAGTGGTCAATCAACGTATTTCACGTCTGATCGTACGATCTGCAATGTTGTCATCAACACTGTACAACAATACTGATGACGACTGACACATGTTCTAGTTTATCAAGAATATCATCCATAATATGATCAAGCAACGCACCACAAATCTTTGACAACATTTTTCACTCGACAAAACTCCCACGCAAGTTATACATTTATCTGTGAGTCTGAGAAATATATACTCAATTGATCGATTCACACATTATTTTACAATGCCAGCCATGTTCATTGAAATTTCACTTTCGCTCATTTCATGAATTGTATCAATAAAAAATATACTATTTTTATCACAGGAAATTAATACTTCTTCAAATAATGCTAAGCCAACACAAATATTGCAAGATAAGAACGCCTCGGCGAAGTGGACGTTCAAAAAACTATTTGAAAAACCTTGTTTATAAAAAGACTGCATGCGAAACAATCCGATATATAGATAAATAAAACTTTCTAGATGGCGCCGCGCTGGTACAGGGGCAGTGTGCGTCACGAACCTAGCATGGGAACAGAACATTAAAGAAGTTGTTGATGTTTGAAGCGAAAGCCAAAAACACAAAATACAGTCATCTGTCACTTCTGGAGTAAGAGTTTAACAACAATGACTTCACTTTATGTCCTTGTGTGACTCGCTGTGTGTGTAGAAGGTGTTTGAATTGTGCGAGGGTTCGCGACGAGGCGAAGCATGACTCGTACGTTGGATGGCATTTGATACTGGAAAGACATTAAAATAGTGAGTCACTCATTCACGTTGGCATCGAAGCGGCACGTGGTGGGAGTGAGATCTCACGTGAGGGGGGGTTTATTCTGGTTACTCCATCGGCCTCCACTTAATCATCTTGACTAAATAGGCTAATCCACCTTCATTAGGGCGCAGAAGATAAACTAAAGGGAGCAGTCGACTAAGGGTTGGGATTATTTTCAGAGTAATCTGTTCCTTTTTACAGTTGTTACAAAATGTTTGTTCATTTTAATGTAAAAACTCACTTATAAACATCCAAATACCTCCATACAGCTCGACTGTAACGCCCCTCTTCTACATTAAAATGAACAAACATTTTTGTCTATTACTCTCAAAAGAAACATATTACTCTGAAAATAAATCCCAACGAGTCGAGTAAGGGTTGGGATTATTTTCAGAGTAATCTGTTCCTTTTTAGAGTTATAGACACAAATGTTTGTTCATTTTAATGTAAAATCTCACTTATAAACATCCAAATACCTCCATATGTGGAATAGAGTGAAAGTATCTGGATGTTCGGTTCTATGTTAGTCTTTGTATCCTTTGTCTTTGTTGTTTTTCTTTGATCCATGTTCTTTGTCTTTATCTTTAGATATAGATTGTGTCATCTTGTTCTTTCTCTCTATGTTCTTGTTCTTATTTTATTTTGATTTATTTTTTATTTTTCATGAAAAATTGCTGTTTGTGGCTATTGGAAAAAAAACAATTTCCCGAAGGAGACCTCCTGAGGGATCAATAAAGTTTTACCTTACCTTACCTTACCTTATACTGCTCGACTGTAACGCACCTCTTCTACATTAAAATGAACAAACATTTTTGTCTATTACTCTAAAAAGGAACAGATTACTCTGAAAATAATCCCAACCCTTAGTGGACATGAGGGTGAGTAGAAAATGAGTTGAATTTAGTGTGAACGATCACTTAAAGAATATAGCATAAATATTGATATAAAATGAAAATATCAGAGCTACAACAATTAGCCACAAGTGGTTTTCCAATAAACAACTCCATGATATACATATATATACGTCATCCCATTAGTGCTCGCACCCATCCATGCTGTGTGTGTGTAGGTGTGTGTAGGTGTGTGTCAATCTGAAGCGCTCCGGTACAGTACCAGTGCACGTGCGGTTGCTGAACTGGAGCCAGGTCATAAACATGGACGACCACAGATGTTGTTTCAATCAGCCTTCAGTCAGGCTGACAAATAAATCCTGGAGGTCCATACCTGTGTGATTACATTCTCTAATTATAGTTTGGAGCGGTGAGATGACTGAACGCGACGGGCCCTCGGGGTGTTGTGAATGTAATTATATCCTCACAATTAATAGGCCACAGAGAAGAGTTTGTGATATACCAAAAAGCCTGACAGTTTTTTAGCTCGCTGGGGAAGCCTTTGAATTATGACATAATTACAAGGGAAAAACACGATATACAAGGATGATAATTATAGTAACAGTGAGAAGCAAAGTCTTTAATGACGCAAGTTCATATCTTGAAGGAGAAATGTTTACGTTTCTACGCGGTGGACCTCTTCGGTGATTCTCATTTGTGGCATCAGGGACCTGTGAGAGGCTTCCAAAGAATATGAAGTAAAAAAAGATTCACTTTGAAAACTATTTTAGATTTTCGGGCATTGAGTAATGTCTAATACATATTTAAACTTAAAGGACAATATTGTCAATATTTAAGTGTGTCTTAAATAGATGTTGGACTATATTGTACTCATCAGTATGTGTCTGTTTGTAAAAAACTCTATTTTATTCAAATATTTACATTAGAAAATGTGCTTAAGCCCCGCCCACTGAAAACTTTTTTTTCTGGAGATGAAATCTTGTTTACCATAACCACACCCACTCTGCTGTGATTAGTCAAACATCAATGTTTGTCACGACGTCAATCCTGGAAGTCTCCTCCTCCTAGGGTATAAACAAAGCTGTGCGTGGTTAACGTTGGCGGAGTGAAGCCACTATTAAGTCACAATCGATTCCGCTATCGTAACCTCTCGTTTGCCCAGATTTCAGATGAAGGAGAACTTTATACTCTTGAGCATATGTTACCCCAAAGATTAATTTCACCAAGATTCCATAGTAGAATGCAGAAAAGGGTATTTAACAGACATCTTTTGGAAATGAAGCAGAGGTTAACAATCAAAATCCAGTAGAAAGATCCAATCAAATTAAAATAAATCTGTTAAATCAAATGATTTAAGGAAATTAAATTAAATTTGCTGGACAGTAATAAAAGCAAAAGGTCAAGTCAAAATGATAGTCAAATATATATAAATATTTGTTCTATTAGGTTTAATCTTTTAGATAAATTATTTATTGCTTTTTAAGCTAAATTTAACAACACAAATACCACTAAAACAAGTCAAAATAATATGATAGGTAAGTAAGTAAGCCCGAAAACAAATTTGTTTCTGCTATCAATTGTATTGTCTCAGGGTCAAAGTGTTAATCAAATTATTTTAGAAATTAAAGTCATTTTGCTGGACAGTAATAAAAGCAAAATGTCAAATTAAAGAATAGTCAAATAATGATGTATGTTAAATAGCATGTTCTTCATTCTACTACAAGGTGCAAAAGCTGCTGATAGCAAAATGCTACATTTTGTAAGCTATGAAATGTGAGGAAAAAGTTAGCAATGAAGTAATAAAGCTGAATAAATGTCATTTTAATTCTATTTTTAACAATAAATGGACTCCACCTGAAATGTTTAGTAGTAAAAGGATACAAGGTAAGGTGAAAATTCAGGTAATATTTCTGCTTCTTCTTCATAGACAGCCTGTCAGTCATGACTTGGTCGGGCACTTGAACAGACACTGCTGCTGTTAACACCTTTTTTCTGTTTTTGCTGCGACATGTCAAGATATCTGCAGCTGCAGGAAAGCCAGCCGCGGCGCGAAGACAACCGGACTTGGTGAGTTGCCAGGACTTCTCAAATAAATCAGCGCCAAAGTTAAGTACTTCAGGTGAGGACCCGAAAAGATAATCCCCAAAAAACGTTTTTCTTCATAATGTAACAAAACAAAATTACTTTAAAACGTATGTTAATTTAATTTCAATAAATAATCCTGGCGAGTGTCTTTTTGAAACCGTAGCGTTTAATTAATTTAATTAACTATAAGTGGATTTGCACTTGTTACGTGTTATTTCAGTGTCAAGGTGACTCAAAGGCCTGAAAACAAACGTGTTTGTTGTATCCC
The DNA here is from genome assembly GCF_982586985.1 of Callionymus lyra. Classification (NCBI taxonomy): domain Eukaryota; kingdom Metazoa; phylum Chordata; class Actinopteri; order Syngnathiformes; family Callionymidae; genus Callionymus; species Callionymus lyra. Next base: position 22,096,259 of record NC_141828.1, on the reverse strand, counting down.
TTGTGTTATCTCAGGGTCAAGGTGACCCAAAGGCCTGAAAACAAATGTGTTTGTTGTAACCCTTGTGTCATCTTGGGGTCAAGGTGACCCAAAGGCCGGAAAATAAACGTGTTTGTTGTATCCCTTGTGTTATCTCAGGGTCAAAGTGACCCAAAGGCCTGAAAACAAATGTGTTTGTTGTAACCCTTGTGTCATCTTGGGGTCAAGGTGACCCAAAGGCCTGAAAACAAATGTGTTTGTTGTATCCCTTGTGTTATCTCAGGGTCAAGGTGACCCAAAGGCCTGAAAACAAATGTGTTTATTGTATCCCTTGTGTTATCTCTGGGTCAAGGTGAACAACCTCCCGGGCTTTTTTAAATACATATGCAGTGGTGGAGGACACCATGTTCATTTGTTTTTGGGCCTGCGGGTCATTTTGACCCTGAGACAACAAAAGGGATACGGGTTAGTGCGTAGAGTGAGCTTGCCAAAGGAATTCTAACATTCTACATTCAGTACTGACAGCACACATCTGCCGACTCTTCATATTTTCCACTTCCCTTCCTTCCATCGTTCCCACGAACCGTGTGCAGGTCTGTGCGTCAAAGAGAAGATTGGCCAAAGCTACTTGTTTCTGCTGGAAAAGCTTTGTAATGAGAGTGATCAAATACCTCGGCAGCTTTGTATCATCTCACTTACCAGAAAAAAAAGAAAATGTTTAGCATACCAGCAGGTTTTATTGACTTGTCAGAGCAGACAGCAGAGTGCAAGCTCTGCCTTGTAAGGTGTGCAGCGAGCAGGTATGTGAAGCAGGAATGTTTGCTCATGGGTTATTTACCTGCAATATCTTTCAGTCAATCGTTAGCTGAAATGGATGGTTGGTGACAAGGTCTGAACTGTAAAAGGTCCATTCAAAACAGAGAGAAAGTAGCTTTAAAGTATTTATTATTCTTTATTCTTCTGGTGTGCTTTTGGTTTAATTTCTTCTGCAGTTCATAGCCGCCAAAATATAATTTTATTTAATGTTAAGGAAATTTTACGCCTCAACACCTCATAGCTCATTCACAATCAACTTCCTAATTTCCTAAATTATTACATGGGTAATATACTGTATATCAAATCAAACAGACACAACATTAGATTACTAAAAATAATGTTTTTGGTTTTTTAAACATAACAATGGAATGTTCTCTGTCAACCACTTATTTTTTCCTAAATTATTTCATGCTAATATATATATCAAATAAAACAGACACAAATACTGTTTTATTGCCATTGCCATAACAAATATTTTAAAAATACAGTAGCAAAGAGATAGAGAAGAAAACTCATTGACCTCATTCTCGCTGTAAAAATATTTCTGATTTTGCTTGGATTAGATGGTGATTAAATAAATTGCAAATAAAAAAGTACATTTTAAAATAAAGTACAAGTTGCAATACTCACTGTCATTTTAAATATTAACTCTTTAGTTGCATATCTCACTTGATAAAAATGTATTTGGTTTTGACTCTAATATGTGCTGTATCATTTTATTAGTTGTTGTTAATTTAACCCCCTGGTTATCTCAGGGTCAAGGTGACCCAAAGGCCATAAAAACAAATGTGGTATCCCTCCATTTGTTTTCGGGTCACCTTGACCCTGAGAAAACACAAGGGATCGCACAGTCACATTGGTTTTCGGGCCTCCAGGTCACCTTGACCCCGAGACAACACACGTGATATCACAAACACATTTATTTCTTGGGCCTCCGGGTCACCTTGACCCAGGGATAACACATGGGTTAAAAAAACTTCACTGTTTGAAATAAAATAAAATAAAATAAAACAATTGTTTTTTTAGTTTATAATATATTTGAACCTGAAATTCATATCTAAACTTGCATTACAATTTGGAACTTGAAGGAAATTAAATGAAACACTGTGAGTTCTTGTTCTTGTGTGCAAAATAAAATATACTTTCTCAGTCAACTGTTAATGTTTGATAGCTCTTAAAGCACTTAGCTAAGATGTCAGGGTCAGTCGTGCCCTATAGCTCTGTCCGAGCCACGACCTTCAATGAATGGACACATCAACAAGACTCACAATCTCTGTCAACATCCCTGCGGACACAAGTAAAAAAAAACAAAAAAACATGGACAGTTCCCACAAATCCTGCAGAATGCATGCAAACGTTTGTGACTCGACAAGGCTTGGGTTCTCCTCCTGGAACCGTTGCTACGTGTCAGCGCTAACAGATGCACGTCCCTCTGTCTTCCTTATAATGGGTTTCCCCCTGAGTATCTGTCGTCCGACCGCCGACTCTCACCCCCGGTCCTGAGGATACAGTGAGCCGCATGACCGTCAGCAATTAATGAATGTTAACAGCTGCCTCTTTTTTTGATGCTTTCCTGTGAGAGCATGTAATTGTGTTTGGCCCTGGGTGTACATGCACTCATTAAACCAGTGTCAGAGGCCATTACATTCTACAGCATGTAATGCAGGTAGAAAATACGTTGATAGAATCCTCACTTCGCCCGAAAAACGGTGTCTCACATCTTCATCATCTCTTGTCTTTTAACGCTTTGAATCCATGACAAAAGACTCAGGAAGGATACAATCTGCTATTCAATTCTGGGATCAGATGCAGAATTCCAAAAATGCCCCGCGAATGCCAGCGCTCTCCGGGCCGGGTCTGTTGTTTTTCCAATCTATTTTATCTCTGTGCATATTATTCTGATAACAGTTATGAAGACAAAATATTTTTCACCGACATCCATCTTTTAGCTGACCAGGGCATGTGGTGTGGAAGGAAGTGTTTCCACACCGTTCTGGAAGTGAGTCAGCGGCACGCTGGAAAATAAACCAGAGATTCCAGCGAACCATGAAAACAGACCTAATGTTCTCTGTGGCTTTCAGGGTCATGTCTCCGGCAGTTATTATGTCATGCTGTGTCCATTGTTGTTTCCCGGGCTTCGGCGCTGTCAGAGAAAAAACCAGGAACATCCCAAAATATTTTCAAAAGTACTGATGCACACGTAGATGGTGTAACCTGAATGGAGAAAGTGTATGATAGTAAAGTATTAACGTCTTAAAAAAAGACTTATTAGAGGTTGAGACGCTTTTTTATATTCATTTCTTGATGTTGACGATTCCATTCAGTCCATGAATCCATTGTACACAACTCTCAAAGTTCTTTTAAACACTGGAATTGTTGGACCGCAAAGTGACTGGACTTGTGATTTCAATAGAGTTTTATATATATATTTTTAAGGTATTTCATATGAGAGTCAAATAGGATAAACAATTCACTCTTACTATATGAACCATTTATATTTTGGGAACTTATACGAACAATATATGACATTAATTCCACATGTAGTATTTTTACATATAGAATTACATATGTGAAAATTCCACATGCAGTATTCTTAGTAGATAATAGTTCATATGAAACGTACATAATTTGGACAACAATTAGTAAAACTTATCCACAGCCCCACATACGTGATACAAAAAAATGAAAAAAACGACATAATAAATGAAAGACAACAGGAGATTAAGTAAGTAAGTCATGTTATTGTTTTTTAAACATGACAGTGGATCTGAAGTCTTGATTTTCTTGGTGTCGTCTGCATTTTACTTTTTTTTTTTTCTTTTTCATCAGAGTGTTTTCTTTGTTTTGCTTAGAATAACATGTTTATTTACTTTAAAAATAATAATCTGTTGATTCCATGTTTACCTATATGTGGTAAAATAAGGTCCGATGGTAGAGTGGTTGCTTTGTGACCAGAGTGGTTGTAGGTTTAATTCCAGCTCTGGATGAGGATGAGTGGCAGAAATAAGAGTTTGTGCTTATGTTTAAGGTTATTTAATTTTATTACATTTTTGTACATGTATTGAACCTATATAAAGCATATAAAGACGGGAAAATTTACCTGCAAATCCACTTTATATGCAGGAACATTATGGTATACACTATATTCAAAATTTAAAAAAATCCCTTATGTTATGTGACACGAAGGCCCCAAAAAAATGTGTTTGTGGCATCCCTTGTGTTGTCTCCGGGTCAAGGTGAACGACCTTCACCACTGATTATGTATAAATGGAAACCAGGGAGGTCGTTCTCCGGGTCACCTTGACCCAGAGACAACACAGGGTTAAAGTTGACATATATTTAAAAACTACAAAGCTTATATGAAACATGGAAACATCATTAATGATGCACTTTGTTAACATATCACATCCTTTTTTTTAACAGTTATTATTATTATTATTATTTTCTTTTCAATTTCAGGAGTTAATCATAGTGTGATACTTAAGTACAACACATACAACAATAAAATGTATTTTGGAATTGATGTTACCTCTTTTTTTTCCATTAAAGATTTGTTTAGGTTCCAGAAACAAACTAAAGACACATGCATATGGTTAGAAACTGAATGGGATATTTAACCTTCAATTATTGAAGAGATGTAAACATGTAAGAAAAAACAATAGTCTTCTAAACACAAATACAGATTGTATGTATGTATAAGGAAGAATTTGCGTGGGATTTAAATAAAGGCCTCTTGTTTCTGGTTAGTCACCAATATCTAGTATTTGAGGTTATATTAAGAAAGTCTTAAAATCCATTCAAGGAGTCATTGACTTGTCACTATCATCATTTAAACAATGCTATCATGGGATACCACTGCATCTTTTGAATTCTTCAGTGTGGTTAATCCACATGCAGAGATCACTCTGAATATATAACTATATTATAATGAGAATGTATCATTGTATTGCTGTGATACAGTGTTAAACTGCAATAGTTTTTTTCAATCCAGTTAAACCAAGACTATGTTTGTCAGTTGGAATGAGAAGCATATACAGGAACTAATTTGGTCTCTGCCTGAAATGGCGAGTAAATTGCTGGCATGAGAAGGACATTACCTGACTATTGTTGTTGTAGTTGCTGAACTGTCCCTCGTGATTTCACAGACGCTCTTAAAGACACAAAACAAGCCTGACGTCTCATTTTAGAGACGCGCTGAGAACTAGAAACACCTGCTGCGTCGCTCAATACCTCGTGGCTACTGTACTTTTTCAACATGTTTGACACGGAAAACAAAAGAAAACTCTGACAATACTGTATTTATTCCGAGGGTGCGCGCGAGAGAGGAGGAGCACGTGACAGACAAAGGCTTCCACCTACTGGACAACGAATGTAATCACAAGTCAAACAAAAAAAAGGTTAAACAGTCAAAACTTAAACTAATAATATATCAATTTTCTTGTTAAAATTGATTGCATGCTCAGTGTCCTTGTTGATGTCACATCCAAGTGTTCTTGAAATAAGTAAATATGTATAGTCGTACCTCATACATTAAGTACATAGTACAAAAAATAAAAGTTATTTTTTATAAATGTAATGTAACTTTTAATTCCTGGGAGACTCCAGGAATTAAAAAGGCAGCTCTTAAGGTACCTGTAAAGCTACAGATCTAAATAGTACAACAATTTTAGAAACTGCTTGTTTTATTAAATAATAACATTCATATATTTGTAAGTTAATCTGTTTTTTTTTAAATAGAATACAATACACTGATGAAAATGTGTAAAAGATCATTTAATTTAAAGAATACCATGTATTCCAAAAAGTAAAATTCATCACAGGAGAGCAAAGACACAATTTAATATTTGTCTCTTTCCAATAATAATCATATCATGTTGTCCTGTTGTCTTTCATTAAAGAAACTTATTTTATTGTGAGCTCTATCTCACTGATGGGTTTTCTTTAAACATTTGTTATTCTTAAGACATTTTCCTCCTACCGTTAATTTCGCCTTATTGAATATAAAAACAATTTGGTTCAGACAGAAATGAAGATTCAATAATCACATGATTATTATGTCACTATCTTTAGTGAAAAATAACGTGTTCTTGCACTTAAGTTAATTGTGTTGTGCCTAAACAATATAGGGTAAAAATATGGGTGAAAGCTAGTATTTCTAGCAAAAAATTAAGATGATATAACATATAATAACATAATGAACCACATTAGCAAACACTAAATATATTTATATTTTCAATATAATCATTGTATAATTGTCACATAATCAACAGGGTTAAACCAAGGGAGGATACTGTTTACAATTCAAAAATCAATGTGAAATACAAAACAAGAACAACATCCTTTTTCAAATTTACAACAATCAAATGAAATATTAAATGACCGGGAGCAGGATTGGGTCAGGTGACCTGGAAGGAACAGGGCTATCCAATCACAGGGCAGAAAGGCAGACAGCAGGGTAGGCCGCGAAAGACCAAGCAGGAAGCAGAAGCACCAATCAGGTGCAGGGGGCGGGACACGTGACAGACAATAGGACAAACATAGTGACAATTTGTCACATTTGCCTCTGTGAATTTGAAAATGATTTTTCTTTACGATTATTAGGTTGCATTGCTTGTTTTTATGTGTTTTTAATCTGTTAATATATAATAAAATTGACAGTTGATGTTTTAAAATGACAATCAATGTTTTTCTTCAAATTTGAAGAGAAAAATGTTTGTCTTTTCCTCCAAAACAAGCATATCTGAGGTTGTATTTAATCTTTCAGTACGTAGCTGTTGTTGTTCACGTTAAATATGTTCATCAGCTTCTACTATTGTTATGTCTTATATATTCATGTTATAATCAATTTTTTCTGAAGCGTTGGTATGTATGAATAATAGTCTGAGGTCATTAAATACATACATATTGCATACAAAGGGAGACCCTTTAAATATACAAAGCCTAAAAAAATACAGATGTTCATAGATGCCACTAAATTGTCTTTAGATGTTTGAAAGTGTAAGAGGAAGTGGGTGTCAATTTTAATAGAAATGTCATTAATAAATTAATTAATAAAAGCATTGCATTTCCCTTTTAAAACCAGTGGAACATTTGTTGTAGCTTAGGGATTTTATAGCTGTCGAGATATTGTGTGCAAGTATTTTTCTTATTTTAATGAATGCATGTCCCTATATCGAATATTCTTGCTTCTCTCTTGTTTTAACGATACTGTTTAGCAGCCAAGACGATGAGTTACTGGTCTTTATTTCCTTTAGTTACAGTTTTTTTTTTAAGTTGCTAACAAGTGCTTACTCATACTTCAGACACCTTTTCTAAACTCTTAACACAGACACCCACCTACGAAACACAATTGGCCAAACGGTTAATGTTCTTCTTTTTAAAAAAAAAAACACAATTAGTTAAATCTATAATTACCAAAACACTGTAACTCTGTTACAAATGAAATTATTCTGTCAAAGAATAAAACGTGTTTTCACTTCATAAGGTACATGCTGTCAATCAAAGTGCAGTTGGTTTTAAAACACTGGCTATTACTGAATTAGTTGTTACATTTTTACATGTATATGCATACAACACATGAAATCCACTTTTTTTATAGTACATTTCTAAAATGATGTATTCTTTAATGCATATTACAGGCGGTATAGTATTCTTTCTACAATATGGTAGAACAAAAAAAGGGAACAAAATAAAAAGAAACAAGAGCGTTTTGAACAAACAAACGGTAAAAATCATAGATAAAAAAGGAGGGTACTTCAAAAAAAGAACAGAATTATTAATCTAATGAAGGAAGAGATGCATCAGTCTTGGGTGGAATTCAAACCATTTCATAACCTCCAACATGACATCTGTGAAGCAGTAATCCTGCAGTAGCAATAACATTGTTTGTCCATCAACTGTGGCCATTTTGCCAATAACATATTGTCCATGTCGACAACTTTTCCCCAGGTTTAATCCAACCTCATCTATAAATATATATATTCCTGAGGGAAACATAACAAACTGTACTGTATTACTGTGTGGGTTACCAAGGTTATCCTTGACTCTCTCATAGTTCCTCTCCAAGGGAAAGTGCACTTAGTGTGAATTATTGAATTCTTTGTTTATTATCTGAGATAGATGTTTTTGAACTGATATTGTTGCAGAAGCAGAGGTTTTTAAACTGTATCTGAAATGATGATGTTTATTATTTGCTGTTGTGGAATGATGTGTGTTAATATCCACAAATAATACAAAAACAATCCATAGTTTTGTTGGGAAGTATAGCTGTAGTCTGTTAACCATTGTGTTGCCCAACTCTATACTCTCCTCTCAATGTATCCTCCCTCACTCTTTTCTCCATCCCTCTGTCAGCAGGGGGCTGTAAAAACCGAGTCTGGTTCTGCTCAAGATTTCTGCTTTTTAAAATAAAGTTAAGTTTATATTATACGTTTTTGCCACTGTCACACTATGATTCACTCATAGTGCATTCGTTGGAGATTTACACCAACTTTGCTGTAATTGGTCAAGAATCAAGGTTTGTTACCCAGTGTCATAAATCCAGGAAGTCTCCACCTCTAAGGGACTCGTTGTATAAAAAAAGAAGGCTTGATAACAGCTGGCTGGAGGTTAGGTTAGGTAGAACTTTATTGATCCCTCAGGAGGTCTCCTTCGGGAAATTGTTGTTTTTTTTCCAATTAGACACAGCGATACAGCAATTATTCATAAAAATACAAATAAAAATAAGAACAAGAGGAGTGAAGCCATTATTTCTTCATAATGAACTCCACTCTCGTACCCTCTCGTTCGCTGAGATTATAGGGGGTGGAGTTGTCTGAACTTTATAAAGTAATACGTTTAAAACATGGTCATCATGAGGGACTTACTGCATCTTGGAGCAAAAAACTTCAACTTCACTTTAAACTGTAAAGTGTCTTCAGATAACCTTGTTTTGATTCAACACCTTTAATCACACTTTGTGTGAAAACGAGACAACTATGTAAACAGTTAAGAAAAATAATCTTAAGCACCGAATATAAGTGAACTATTTTTATGGGATATAATGGTTTAATCCGAGGTCTGTAAACTGTAGTACCGCTCGTACCCAGCAGGTGGGAGAGTCGCTCAGTTTCCGAGGATGACTCAGGCTTTGTCCAGGATCTAGGCCTGTGTGTGTGCGTGGACTTTTGTTTACCACAGTGTCTCGCAGTAGAATCTGTTGCTGCTAAAGTCAAACTCCACAAACCAACCACTAGATTAAGATCCACGATTTCATCCTGATCTCAAACGGGTTTTGTTGTGCGGCTCGAGACACTCCCTGCTCCTGGATCCGTCCTGGAAGAATCCACTGTTTTTTCTTGTGACTAGACGACAAAGAGAGAGAGAGAGAGAGAGAAAGAGAGAGAGAGAAAGAGAGAGAGATCCCTCCATCCTTCCTGGTGGGAGGTTTTTATAAGATGCGCAGATCCGTACGCTAGCGACGCGTCTCTACCGGCCTGCCCCCTTCCCTCTCTCCCTCTCTCTCTCTCTCTCTCTCCCTCTCTTTCTGTCTCTCTTTCCTCCTCTCTTGTCTGCCGCTATACCTGACGGGACGTGCCCTGCAGTGGACAGGGGGGACCAGGCGTGTCTGGCGAGAGGGGCCCTCGCTATGCTGCGGTAAAAAAGAGGTTGTTATTCTTCCAGGGGATGTAGCGAGACTGGAGGCTCGGACCGTGTCTCTGCTGCTCCGCCCCGCCGGCCCCCGCTGCACCGACCCAGCAGCGGCCCTGCCACAAGCACACACAAGATGTCGACCAGAACGCCATTGCCGACAGTCAACGAGCGGGACACGGAGAACGTGAGTGAGCCGACAGCCATAGACCCCGGATTGTGTTCCTTTTTTTTCCCCCTCCCTCCCGATCCATTTTGTTGTTAGTGTTGCAGGGAGACCCGGCCAATGACTAGCTCGCCTGTTCCTTCCCTCCCTCCCTCCCGTGGCTTTTATTCTCGTCACGGAGACTAGAATTACTCAGAATAAAAGGCGCAGTTTCTTCTTTTTTTTTTCTTCTTCTTCTGCAACATACTAAACAAACGCAGTGCGCCAGTGTCAGGAGAGGAAACCTCTCTCACACCCAGGGCTGTTTTCTAGTCGTCAATATTTGGGGGGGTTGAGGGTTGAGGGGGGGGGGGGGGTGTTGCCCTACTTTTCAATGCATCGCAATGTGACATCCATCACCTATTATAGGGGCCTCGTGGTGGATCATGGGAAGAGACACAGACGTGCATTCAACACAGAGGACTTAAACGCCACACGTGATGGAACCAGTATTACCAGACAGGTCTTGGAAAGAGTATTCCAGGGATATAAGTATCAGTTTCCTGTGATGAATATTGAGAAAGTTATGGATTATTAAAAACTGGTCAACCACCTTAATGCTTAGTCAATAGAGGTCAATATTTTAGGTGTGACCTTTTTGTTGAATCCCCCTTCAAAAGCTCATAACTTGCTTGATATATTTTCCCCACTGCAAAAATATTGGTTTCATTGTTAAAGGTCAACTAATGTGTTAATTTAAATAGATGTTGGACCTCTATTGTAATAACAGCAGTATGTGTCTGTTTGTACAAAACTCTTTTCATTGAAATATTTCACGAGAAAATGAACTTAAGCCCTGCAAACTTAAAAAAAAAGTTTCGATCTGGGAAGTATCCACCTCCAAGGGACTCGTTGTATAAACAAAGCGGGGCGTTATTAAAAGCTGGCTGGTTATTACGTTATTACGTCATAATGGACTCAACTCCCGTAACCTCTCATTCGCCCAGATTTTAGATAGAGTAGATCTTTATAAATTAAACATCTTTAAAACATGGTCATGATGAGAGACTAATATTAAGACTTCAAGATTTGAAACATGTGAGCAAGTGGGGAAAGTTTTTACATGAGTTGCCATTTTGAAAGATTGCTAAACAAATAGACTGAACAAAAGAGTTTCATTATGCAATAATGATGTTAGTAATGTTTAATCATTAATCAATTCATTAATGTTGAATTAGAAAAAATGACTCTCAAAATAGAAAAACCATATGAATATCCCAGATTGAACAAACATACCATAAGTTGTTTAAATATACCTTGGTGGAAACATAAAACATAGTTACGATGTCATTTTAGTTGATTAAACAGAAAAATCAGTTTGTGAATTGATCAATTTCAAAGATATTTGTCAGACTCGCAGATAAATGTATAACTTATAATTTAATGGGGATTCCAATGAACATTTTACTCACGCCAGATGTCTAGGAAAATGTTCTCATAGATTTGTGGTACTTGTAGTTATTCTAACTAAAAATGATGATATTCTTGATGAACTAGAAAATGTGTTCTACGTCATCAGTATTCTTGTTAGCGGTGACGAAAACAACGCAAACACGGTTGAACAGGCAGGACAGCGGTCGGGCTGTTATTCAGAACGCATTGATCGACCGCTGCCGATATCCAGGAAGCAGCAAATACACACATACCTAATGTTAGGGCTTGGTGGTGGTTCTGGTGAGCAGTCATGCGTTCACACACGGCACAAACAAACGAGCATCAACACACATTAATCACTGTGAAATCCTCTGACTTCGTGACTCATCCAGACACCCTCTGATAAAACAAGGATCGTTGATTGTTTTCCAGGAATCGTGCCCCCAACTAACGTCCCTTTATATTACGTTGCAGTACAAATGGCTCGCAGCACTCGCCTCCATTTGTCAGAACGCTGCAGTTCCTCTGCTAACTGAGTGTTGTCGTGGAGCAATAAGTTCTCTCTCTGACATCCTGATGAGAGTGTTGAGGACAGAAGGTATTGATTTAGGAACTTAAATTAGTGCGACCTACCGTGGTCTGCGTGTCCAGAAAGTCTTGGGTAGCACCACAGGATCACAGAGGCCAGGATGCAGCAGTTTAAGGAGAAACTAGTGAGGAGGTTAAACGGTGGAAACAGAAGGAGCAGAAATAGATTTTTAATGTGTCTTTAGAACACTTGACTATGAGCTCAGACCTCACCGAGTTAAATGTGTAAACTTGTGAGCCCGGATTGATGTTAGATATTTCTAATACAGGCAAAAGACATGTTTGTTACGTCTTGTCATGGCGATGTTATTGGCGGGTTCTTGCCAATGCCCGAACTTTATTATTTCAATTGGACTGCGAAATGGGACTAAACATAAAGACCGTTGTTGTTTCACAGCTGCACAAGATGCTGTTTGCAGCTCAGTCTGGACTCTGTCTTTTCCCCCTGACCCTTTAAGTGATGTGGACTAGATTGATCCTAATAACAAGTGACTTAAATTAACTTTCTTCAAGACCTTTGAGAATTACTTTAGAAGAAAACTTAAGATGTAGAAGTTCGATGTGTTCCTAGATATCTTTGTCCCCCTTATCTCACCCTAACTTTCATCATTCAGAATGTCCACTGTGAATGTCCACTCTTCTCCACTAGTCCAAACTGTGTCTCTCAACCTCTCTCTCATAAATGCTTATTTTTTTATGTAATTTTAGTTCCTCTGCTACTTCTTACACTGCTTCGTCTCTTCTTGTCGGCCTCTTCATCATGGCAGGTCTTGCTACGTTTCTGTTTTAATACTAATCGTCTTGTCTCAAAGACCATCCCTGCCTGTTGTCTCGGCTTGTTCCACCCTGCATGCGTTCTCTTCTTCACTGATGTTTTGGAAAATTTTGTGCAAATAAATGGCCATCAATCAGCAAGAGTTTAAATAGAGACTTTACCCAAAAATAAAGAATTTGATTGAAATATTTACGTACTACGATAATAACTGCTGTACTACTCAAACTGTTGCAGTGCCTTCTGGGACTTCGGATACATTATGGAACCCCTTTTATAATATCCCGGTTTAGTTAAAAAAAAAAGAAGTATATTATGATTAAGTTTGCCCGTTTCCATTTAGGGCCTTTGCTACTTCCATTAATTGCATCATGAAAAGACAAAAGCTTTCCTCAGAGAGAGGCAATCCAACATTCTGAAGAAGACTGTGGTCAGACAGGCGCATGGACTCGCTTGATGGCTATAAAAGTACTGACTCAGCAGTACTAGCCAGCCGTACCCGTCTCCATCGGACTCCAGCGTGCAGCCCGAGGGCCCACTATAAGTCCAACTGCATTGCATAACAGCTTATTACTGAGAGAGACAAGTGGCTTTCAGTGCAGCACAAGAAGAAGCTTCTATTTGGCTTTAATTTATGTGTCCATCTGTGTACATCTTCGGTATGTTGTTTGGATCAGCCGTTAAGTTAGCAGCATAAACTGTCCAGTTAAAGCTGGGAAAAAAACATTTTCCAGAGTTCCAAGCTAATTCTAGCACACCTGGGTGCCTTTAAAAACTAGCCAGGACAAGTCAAGACAAGAGTACTTTCCCTTCTGGGTGGACACGAAAGAAACCAACGCAAGAGTCACTTGACGAGTGGAAGGTACGCTCCAACTTGCTCACTCCTGAGGACCTTAGGAATTAACACTTTTTTTGGATTTCCTCTCACACCTACCCTTAACAAGGTATCTGTGGAAACTGCAATAGTTTGGAAATGAATAGCCGTAGCCGGAGGTACACAAAGCTATGGCTAAACCAAAAAGTGAAAGACTAATACTACATTGACTTCCTCGCTATGTTTTACCTCTTTTTTATATATATATAAAAAAATCAGATGTGATGCTGTGCAGTCCAAAATACTTTTTTTTAAATCATTTTTTATGACTGAAAATTGTATGTTTTACTGCAATGTACCTATGTTGGATCACTTATGAACAAGCTAGCTATGCTAAGCTTTAGCATAGCTCATGAAGCTAATAGATGGTAGCGTTGTATGAAAGGTGATCATCCTGTTATGAAAGTCAACTTTATTGTCAATTTGTAACAGACATACAAAGGAAACCGAGAAAATGTTTCTCACTATACCTCGGTAAGGAAGTGCAGTGCACAGGGACAACCCATAATAGAGTTAAACCGATTAAACAATCCACGAATAATAATACTTAAAAATTTAGGTGATAAATATAATGTAAAAATTCATGTGAATGTAAGTAGAAGTAGCAGTTTATATTACAAAAACAGTCAGTATTGTAATGTAATTATATTTAGTTCCAATGCTATTACAGTTTTAATACAGTGTAACTATAATTCCATTGTTCTGAATCTAGGATTAAAGATCCATCGAAAATAAATATCTTTATTCCTAAAGATGCTTCCAGCTAATTGCACAACACAAAAATGTGTAAACAAACTCACAAGACAAATATTTTTAAGGTGCAGCTAATTTTTTAAACGATTCGAACTATTCATTCTTGAGAATATGTCAGTCAAATGTTGTTGCTGTTGACACGTGAAGCTAGATTGCCTGATGGGATGTTCCGAACTCTCCGACACTCAAGCTGTCACACACAACAACGTCTTAAGCCTGCAGTCAAAACTACCAGCATGCAAACTTGCAGAAGTGATGCGTCCTGCAGAGTATAGCGTTTCCGTGGTGAAACAGTAGCAGGGTAGTCGTGGTAACCAAACCAGAGGCTTTATTCTCTCCCTGGGTGTGGTGCTCTGGAGCAGAGGATCATGGGATTTCTAACCTGGACTGACATCGGCAGCTGTTGCGGAGAAAGGCAATCAAACCGACAGAGGATGAGCGTGGATGATGCCAGAGTCGTACTGTCACCAGGCTGTGACTGATTCACCTTCACATGCAGAACCAGAGGGAGACGCTTTTTTATCTGACTCTGAAAAACGGTTTCATCCGCTGATAACTAGACTTTCTGCTGCAAATTCTGTTGGCATGATTCCAAATGCTCGAGGTGAATGAGAACGCTTCAGACTCGGATCTCATCACATGAAAGGAAACGTCTTCGGGTCATGAGGTTAAGGTGCCATACTTTGTGAAGAAGAAATAGTTTTGTTCCCATGAAATCCTGATCAGCCTTCTTCACTCATGTGCAAGTCCAACACAGTTGTCCCTTAGCTCTTTTGGCACACATATTTAGTTTTTATTGAGTACTTTATGAAATAACCAAACCAAGAATTAACATTTTATTCCTTGTGGATGCACAAATAAACAAAACCAACAACTATTATACACACAGAAACAGTGTTGATCAGCATTTAAGTTTATTAATAAACCGAATATGTCTTATAAATGTGATAATAATTAACAAAAACATTAAACTATTTTACATTCAAACTGTTCTGATGAGCATTTATATATATATATATATATATATACAGTATATACATAAATGATATCTTATAAATGTGTTAATAAATGAGACCCTTTAACTTATATACATTCCAACAGTGGGGACGTCCACCTTCAAGTATAAAAAAAAAAGTTTTTATATTGTCTTTGCCATTTCTGTTACTCTCTCTGCAGTATGTGACGTTGCGTTTACGTAATGTTAATTATTATAAACACGGACGTGTGTAGTGAAGCTTTTCTTTATATCAAATGATAACACGTGTGTTTGTTGTTAGTTTAACAAGTTATACAAACTGAAATTTACTCGCCTTTAACTCTTTAAACAAGTCAGGATGTCTTGCAAGTGCTTCCTTCTTTAGTTTCCGAACTTCACAAATAGGTTTGCAGGTTTTTGAGGGATAATATTTACTTCACATTCATCCTCCTAGAATCGAAAGTATTTCCATATGTGAATCCAACTGGCAGGTTTATCAATAAGATGAGGTGTCTTGTTTTCCCTCAAAATAGCAGAAGCCAATATATTCTTTGGCAGAAGTTCTTCTTTAGCGTTTACACGCCTCTACTGCCCACGTCGGTTCCGCCAAGAACTTGTATACTCGGTACTTGCGGTACCAAAACGAGCTGGCATTGTTTTATTGATGCTCATTTTAACCCGTTTTTCTCTTCACAGCACTCGTCAGTAGACGGCTTCGTTGAACCTCCAGTTCCTCCGACAAAGTCAGCAAGTCGCCACAGTCTGCCGCGATGTCGCAACTCTTTTACCTCGACAGAGGAGCAACCTCATATTGGCAACTACCGCCTCCTCAAGACCATTGGCAAGGGGAATTTTGCCAAGGTGAAGCTGGCACGACATGTGCTAACAGGACGAGAGGTAAGGAGTTGTTCTTGTTAATATCAGAGAGTAAGAAGTAGAAGTGTACGACGATGTGGTCTTGGATCGAAGCTCTTTTGTGAGGTGGTTTGTAATCCAAAGAAACACCAGAAAGTTGAAGGTATTCGATAAATGTATATATAAGCGGCACCAAACATATTTGTTTGATTAAATGTTATTAAAAAATGTTGCTTCATCTGACAACCTTGGTTAGTTAGTAGTTAGTTAGTAATTCATTTCACTTGTAAAGTAAGCAGAGTAGTTTAAATCATATAACTGCTTGCTTCACATTTGTCTTTGTGCATTTGTAGTGTGCAAAATATAAATTCACTTAATGGTTGTAGACAAGTCTGATAATAAACCTCTAATGTGTGTACGATAAGGGTTCCAATAGGGATGCACTGATCTGATACTGGTGTAGGGTATCCGTCCTATCCAGCCTCTCAAAGTCGAATCGTGGAAATAGGTTTGATCCCCGGTGCCGATCTATAAATGTATGTTAGCACTGACGTCACACAACGTGATTCAACATCACCATCTTACTTAGGCATCTAAATTATTTATTTTGTCCCATGGGGATGTCTGTCTCCACCTACAAAGAAAACTTATGTGCACAATGGACAAATAAGCAGGGCCTGCAGTTCAGCTATGGCTGCAGGGATCAGACTTTTCCCAATGGAGCCCTCCTGAACATAATAGTCCTGTACCTGCGCCCTAAGGGTAGAGGAATGAGAAATTGATTTAGTGGTTGAGTAATGTCTTGAACAAAGGAGATTGCTAGACGAGTGATGGGCTTTTTGTTGAGATCAGGAGAGGCCGTTTTATTTAGCAGCTGCTCCAGTGATGCGAGTGAGTTTGGTCCTGTTGGTGACAGAAAGCATATTAAAGAAACTGGTGTAACGGTCCAGAAGGATGACTTCAATGAAGCTTTGGAAGAGTAACAACCGAGGTGTGTTGAAACATGTACTGTAGTCTTAACAGTTTAGGGATATTGTAGGTAAAGAAAGACCGTCACGATCTGAGAGTTAAAATCTTAACTTTTAATACTGGAGATTATTGCTGTTAGCAGCTGCGGCTTCAGCTGTGACTTCAGTATTAACCTATAAATACATTGCATGGATCGTATCCATGGATCTAATCTTTTTTGTCAATATTCAATCCAACTTTTAGATATTAACATCGCTACACCAACTATATCGCTAGAGATCACAGCTCATTCTGTATGTAAACTGAAGCACTCACAAACATCACTTTTGTACCCACCGTTCCAGCAAATCACAAACCTTCATTGATGTTGATTGACAGCTGATGCTAGCTAGCTAATGACAAACACCTGGAAGCGGGCACAAGGGACACATACTGAGAAGAGTATTTCACTGATTTTGTGGATAGGAGAATCATTGTGTTCATAATATGGAGATATATTTCAGAAATGACTAGAGCGAGGTGTTGTGCAGGTTGTTCTTTGCGTAAATCAAAGAGAAGTAACTCGGCACATCGTACTTGTTCGTCACCTTAGTGAACAACATTACGTTAAGAGTGTTTTTATGAGGGAGAGGCCGGCATGTTCTCAGTCATCCCAGTTGAAGCCCAAGAATAGATTAATTGCTGATATGATCAGTGACGCCATATGAGCCGATGACCACCAGACACAAAGATATTACAGATGCTATCGGTACAATGTTTCTAAAGATGTTATACTATGACAAATTCACTGTTGTTCCTCTTCCAACTAGTTGTAGTATAAAAGAACTGTCCTTTTTTTTCTTTCTTTTTAAAGCAAAGCTGACTAACGTATTTTCTGCACTATAAAGCGCACTTAAAAGCCTTAAAATTTCTCAAAAAACCTTATAATCAGGGGCGACTTATATATGAATATTACCTGGTGGGTGACTTGTTTACAAACACTTTCATGACTCTGCGCCGACTGAGCCGACACGCCGTTTGCGGGATTACGTCATTGCGTCGATGCACGGTACATCATGGCGGACGTCTATGGAGTAAGATTACTGCCACCGTTTTGACGAGTGTGTCTTGGTTGTTGTACACTCAAAACATTTTCTTTGCGCAACATCACTCTGCTGCGCACTCAACCAGTCATACACATGCGTTCAACATGTCATACACGCGCTCAACTTTACTGCTGCTTGCTCAACATTTTTCTGCTCACAACACCAGTCTCGTGCGCTGATGCTTGAAACCTTTTAAACATCGTTACAATGGGATTGAACGGAGTTGTCAGAATGCTTAATAAAGTTTGACTTTATCTTACTGTTTTGTTGACATTCCCTTTAGCACAGCTTTATCTAGTGGATGCATAACGCAACCCCAGTCAAACGTTCGAACCTTTTATTCTATGCGCCTTATAATCTTGTACGCCCTATTTATGAAAACGGTTCTAAAATAGGCCATTCATTGAAGGTGCACCTTATAATCCGGTGTGCCTAATATTGCGGAAAATACGGTACTTTTTATTTTTTGTCAGAATTTGCTAATGTTTATTACTGACTGTGAGTTATATGAAATTAAGCAGCGCTTTCTACATCCTCATCTATAATAATGTTTTTATTTTTCGGAAATGTATCCAGTCTTATCTTTTTCCATATCGGTTCCATAACAGTCGGATCGGTGCAACACTAGTTTCCAAAAGTATGCTGTTTAAATTCACGAAAGATGAACAATTTCCTGGACCAAACAACTATCATACTTCATGTAGCTGTGTCAATTCATATTACATGAATCACATCTGAGTCAGTCAATAGACATCAGGTCACTGGTCCATGTAGTTGTGTTGTCAGTTCAATTACTGCTGTCCCAATAAATATAAGAATTTTCCTCGTTTGAATTCCTGACCGCAGTGGTTCTACATAAATAGAAATTATTTGTTAAAAAAGTAGCATTTCTATCATCAATATCTTTGTAAGTTTTGCATTCGGACCTTGAAAAGGTGCCTTGAACTCAAACTTGAAGTTGTTTGAAATAGAAACATGAACAGTGATGTTTTAAATAAAGTATAATGTCGTCTTAGAAAGCAAATATAAAGAGGTAGTGCACTCTCTGTTGGATATTTCACTTTGCTCTCCTTGAAAGAGGAGAGTTTAAGTGTCAAAATACATCAAAAGTGTTGGAAAACAGCATAAAGTTGTTTCCAGGCAAAGTGTTTTCGTGTCAATTGTAGTAATAGCCGATTTTACTTTTCAGACGTTGAAATCGCAAATTAAATTGCAAGTCATCCGACGACGCAGAAACATTTAAGCGACCTCTTTTGTAAAACGCCTTGAAAGAAGACGTAACTAATGGATCTGGTTTCTGCTCTCAAAAAGAAAGTGTGAAGTGCAGGGATAATCTTGCAGGTTATCTCTTCTGGGAGATAAATGTTCCACCACGTAAACTTATATTTGGTCATATTTTTGAAGGTCTGTATTCTAGCACTGCATTACCATTCTGAAGAAGTGAAACATGCATTTATTTGCAGTGTCTCTTCTCACTTAGTGTCTTAAGTGTAGTGAGCTGCCAGAGTGATAGATTCCCTGCTATGGTGTGCCTGTAATTAAATCTCCTCCCGCCCCGAGGAGACAACAATGACCTGCAATTTGTTTGCCATTATTCCATCACCGGCAGCCATCGCACTACTCTCAGACCTCAGGAATTCTTTAAGTTTCAGGACTCTGGTCATGCTTAAAGTATTAGCTCTCCTGATTGATGTCCGAGGGTGAAACTGTTCTCGAAGATGGAAAAGCTGATCGATTGATCTTACCAGCATCTTTTATCGCTGATGTGCAAAAGGGCGTGTTGGCTGTGCTGCAGTGGGTGTGTCGAAGAAGGTCAGGATCTGCTCGGTGTGCCCGAGTGTTTCTGCGAGCTCATCGAAATGCAAAGGCATGAAGTGAGAGAACAGGTGGAAAGTACAAGCCAACCCAAACTGTTATTTTCACCATGTCGCTCCAGGAGCGCAAATTTGGATGCTTATCGACTCAAAAACAACCAAGATTCTTTCATAGAACGTTGAATAGTTTGCTAACAAGCTAACTACAGGGTCACTGTTATCTTGACATCAGCTTTTTAATAATTTGAGAAAAGGACTTTTGTCTTATCTCACAAAGCCAGAGATGATGAGATGATTTCTGGAAGTTATGGCCTAAATAACCTTAAAACCGATTTCAGACGAGGGACAACTATTAAGTCATAAAAAATGGTCATAATGAGGGACTATTTGAATCTTGGAAAGGAAGACTTCAACATCTGAAACATGTGAGTCAGGAGAGTTGGATTTTCACATTAGTTGCCCTTAAAAAATAGTTTTTTAGACCTTTTGTTTAAAAACAATGAATAGAAAAATAGTTGCACTTTTATGTAATTTATTCTGTTAAAACCGAGGTTTGAATCTAAAAAAGTAATGTGGGTGGTAGAGTTGACTGACAAGGGAGGCTGTACAAGAAGAAAAGCCCATATAGAACACTGTGAATACAGGCGCAACCTTGTATTACCGCACAAACAGCAGAGGAATATTTGTATTGTAAGAGAAAATGCTTCCCACTCTTGTACTTATAATATGCTATTTCCAGTCACATGTGTGCGCATAAGTACGCCTTGAGAGTTCACAAATGTTCTGCTGAAGTGTTGTTTGAGCAGGCTTAAGGCTAGACGGAGCTGATAGAGCGATTCTTTCTCATTGCAGGGAAACTCAATACTGTCTTCATTCATGTAGCGTTTTTTTTGGTTTTCTACATGGTCACGAGCAGTATTGACAAAGGCCTCTGGTGACATATTTGCCTGAGAAAATCTCTGACTTTGAGAAGAACAACTTTGGCTGAATTGTTCAGTTACATTCAGGGTCATCACAGGGTCTTCAGGCGAATGATTCGTAAACCATCTCAAAGTCAGTAAACGCACATGGCTGATGTATCATATTCATATCGGAAACCAATATTGGACAAAAGGACAATAGAGTGCTGATGTCGACTGGCAATGACATCATACGATGCAATCATATTAGCTACAGTACAACTTAATCCAATTGCTACTTACTTGAATTGCTTCCTCTGATATATATGTGTATCAGAAAATCTTATTTATTTCTGAAATCATTCATTCCTACCTATAAACTCTCGGTAAGGCCCTTCAGCCTTATATTGGACTGTTAGTGCAGAGTGACCAATTTCATGTTAAACAAATCTATAGTATTCCTTCTGCTAACATTTATATACCTGTGATTTGTTGTTTCAACTGTAGCACAAGTTTTTGCACCTGTACTTTGCAACACCTTTTCTTCACTTAAATCGGTCAATAAGGATGATTGGTACACGTTGCTTATGTAGGAATTATAAGTAAAAGTATGGCAATTTCAAAAAACCTATTTTTTTTTTTTTGAAGTTAAAACCTTTCTTAGAAGTAAAACTATAAAGTAAAATTATATATATTAGTTTAAATGTATAGCTGTGCTGTATTGAAACTTGATTGTTTCTAATTTAGCACTTTCCAAACGTTAAAAATAATAGACCGTAAATTACGCATGAATTCGCTTAATCACTCTTGTCAACCAGACATACAAATACATCATCAACAACTACAAAACAAATGATTATGTTAAAAACACTGGAAACATTCTTGCTAAGCTTAGGCAGAGAATCAATGTGTTTCTCTCAAAGGTAGTTATGGAACTGTATTTACAGACTTTGCAGGGATGAATCAATGTGTCAGTAATTATTAACATGATGTATACAATGAATCCCCAGATAATAAGTCACTCCTGGTCGATTTTATTTATCGATGTAGATATACAGGTTATTGGCTTAGGAAATAAAACAAAATGACACTCCTTTTACTATAAAGAAATTCAATAGTTGGCACCAAGTGAATTTTGAAAACATTTATTAGTGAACTGACGACCTTCTAATTGTAACTACTAAATATATCATTTTAATCTGGTACCTGACCACACCAGACAGGAGGTAATACCCTTGATTCCAAAAAAAAAAAGACAGAGATCCCTCTGTGTGTGTCAATTGTTTTCGTTAAATGATGATAGCAACAATTTGACCAAGATGATAACACATCATCTAACTGTATTTCATACTATAATACTTACCAAACGGGTTTCATTGGTAATAATTCTTCTTTTTTCTAAATGCATCAAGGTACTGGACAAGGCTGCTCAATATCTCATTTACTGTTCGTTCTTGTCATTGAGTTCGGGGACATTCAGAGATTGTGATCATAAGGTCTTTCTCTATGCAGACATCGTGTTGCTTCTCACCTCTGTCCCCTTAAAAATCATACCTTAACTGCTTACAGCAATCAACCCTTGTTTTTATCTCAGGGTCAAGGTGACCCAAAGGCCCGGAAAAAAACCCTTACCCAGTGACAACACAAGGGATACCACACACACACACATTTGTTTTCGGACCTTCGGGTCACCTTGACCCAGAGATAAAACATGAGTTAATAAACTTGACAAAATATATGGATATAGCGTAGTTGTATCCATTTACCTTATAATCAAGTCTTACAGTATTTATTTTTTAAATTATTAAATATACTGCATATTTAAATATTTGGGCGTCTGAATAACATCTGCATCTAGAGACCTTTGCACCTCTATATTCTATCTCTTACAGTAAATAAATATGATCTAGAAAGTTTGAAATCCTACTCTCATTGGAAGAGAGGATAAACACTGTCAAATAAAAATACTGCCTTATTTATTTCAATGTCTACCTATTTTTTTTTAAACATTCCTTCAAAATGTAGTGGTTAAAACCTTTAACTTCTCTTTGTCGTTCAGTTTCATTTAATGTTTTTTTATGTACAAAACTTCCACTGTCAAACCTTTTATCTAGATGTTCCTCTAACCTGGTAACTAATAAAGCCTTTTAAATCTGGATACAGGTCTTTTAAGATCAATGGTTTGTTTATTCTCCTGTTATAAAAAAAGAAAAAGATCACAACTTGATCTTCTGGGGTCCATTTTGAAAAAGGCTCCAGGAAAAGTATACTCCCTTGTCAGCACACATGATACACAACCCCTCTGTGATCTCAGAAACAGATGGCAAAACAACCTTTATTATTATATTTACGGACATAATGTGGCGGCATATTCTAGAAAATATACACGCTTGATCAATTTGTTTAAGGCATGTAGGGATTCAATTTATTGGCTGTCCATCGATTACACTGATCTAAAGTTAATTTTAAAATAATCTTTATACATACAACCTTCTGCTTCACCATATTTAGGTGTCTCACTATACCTTCATTTAAACAATTATTTAAAAAGATTGTAGCTTTCAGCGCATTTCTAGCAGGGTTTCTTGTATTATTTCAATGGAAAGCTTCACTCTCCAACTTAGAAACGGTTGTTAAATGATCTAATCATACACATTCCTTCAGAGAAGATTCAATCAAGAGGAAAAGAAAAAGGAAAGAGGAAAGAAAAAGCGCATTTTCTAAGATATTGAGACCAATATATGTTTCTTATTTTCATTACTTTGTGCATTGACGTGTTCTGATTGTGTTTGGCTACGGATGGTTTCATTTTTTACAATTTAATTATTTAAGCAACTTTTTTCGAGTAATTTTTTCATCTTATCTCTTCATATAGTGAAGCATCTGTGTGTATTTGCTGATTTTACGAATATGGGGACAAAACTGAACTTTAAAGTAAAATTTCAGTATGAACTGGTAATGAAATGTAAAAAAAAAAAGTAAAGTACATTTTTAAACAGTCGTCGCTTGTCTTAATGTAAGAGCTAGAAGTTGTTGACTTAAGGAAATGTTTTGAAAATGTCCGGCTGGTTTTAAAGAAATAACTAAGTAATGTGTACTGCTCAGTACATAGAGTCCACGGTCCATTTAAACAACACATTAGTTGATCTTTAATTGGAAGCTTTAAATAATTGAGCACTGTATCAACAAAAATAATTGCCGTCTGTTGCATCCAGTCTTCATCTGCTTCTCTCTTTTGCGTCGACAGGTTGCAGTGAAGATCATTGATAAGACACAGCTGAATCCCACCAGTCTGCAGAAGGTGAGTCATTCCCCTGGTGCTCCTCATCATCTACATCAGCTGCTGTGTCTTTGGGCGTCTTGAACTTAAAGACGTGATGATATGCATTATGTTATCAGATGTAGTCAGGAGAGACCACAAGGCTTATTTAATCCCACTCTATTGGTTTGTGGTAAGCAGCTGCTAAAAATATAGCTGCCTGTCTAACACTCATAACCAATTACAACAGAGCCGACAGTTTCTCCTTTAAGTCTCTCAATCTGCTCCACCGGCAGATTAAACCTTCTCATCTGCACTCACACATATATGTTGGTAGATTGTTGTGGTAGCATAAACTTCTACAGTGTGTAACTATACTTTATTTCACCCTCGCTGAGAGACTGTACATTTCATCACAGTTCAAATAAGTCTAAATATTGAACTACTTTTATTTG
Source organism: Callionymus lyra (assembly GCF_982586985.1). Classification (NCBI taxonomy): domain Eukaryota; kingdom Metazoa; phylum Chordata; class Actinopteri; order Syngnathiformes; family Callionymidae; genus Callionymus; species Callionymus lyra. The sequence goes on along the minus strand of NC_141828.1, from coordinate 22,071,958 downwards.
ACAAACTAATAGAAAGTACTAAATCAATATTTTCACTATGTATGTATATTGGCAAGAATCTATGATACGCAATGACACGATATATTTCATGAGAATGTGATACTGTAGGAACAAGGATATATTTGTAGTATTGTCGAGTACATGACTCTTTTGGTACAGAATTTACAGACCAAATGATTCTTGATGAAGTCGTAACTGCTTTAATTGGTTTTGAAACCAAAATATGACCAAACACCAGCTTTAAAAGCTGCTGGAGTCGCTGTATCCTCTCGTCCTAAGTCATCGCTGGGATCTCGAGCGATTTCAATGTTTAACTAACCTGCGTAAGACATAATGACTGCTGCCATCTAGTGGCTGAAAGTTTTATCTTAACAGAAAAATGAAAAAGGCGTGAATATTTGCATGTTAATTCTAAAAAATAGAATTGTAAAATTTTACAAACACATAATTGAACTATAAACCATAACAAAATGGTGGTACCACATAAAATATGATTTGCAAGATAAAAATTAAAGGAACTAGACAATTTTATAATATAATAATTTATAATATTGCAATTTATCAGAAGCAGAGACTAACAGAAAGTCTTGTTGTATATCAAGTGCTACTCTTCCTTGAGTAACTTCTCACAGTCCTCAGATGTAAAAACAATGTTCAAGACCTTCAGGTTCAACTGTAAGACATTAACTACAAATGCGAGGTCACAGAGTTTAAGTGTTACACATGAATGAAGTGCATGCAGCAGACTAACAGGACCAGACTCCATCTTTTATATGCCAGGAACAGCAAATGTCTTCCTGACACAGCATTTATTTTTCAGCTACAACTCAATGACGGTGACATTTCTGTGACTGCGACATGACTCTAAATCCCTGACTTGTCTGCAAAATAATCAAATTTTCACCTTGAACACTCATCTTTATTGAAGTGTTGGTTTGGACTTTTTTACCTATCGAATCATGTTTGTTCCAATCGTGTTCATGTCAGAGAAGCCCCTTCATATTTTTTTAAATCCACTTTTATTCCCTGGTTTTTAACTTTGCATGAGATACTGTAGCGGTTTTTAGTGCCTTTTACTAGTTTTATTTGCTATTATTGTATAACCCTAGTGTTTTAACTGTTTTTTATCTTGTCCTTTATTTTTGTACAGCACTTTGTGCCAACTGCTGTTGTTTTAAAGTGCTATATAAATAAAGCTGAGTTCAGTTTAGATATTTCAAGTTCATGTTGTAAAATTGTTATTATTCTTATTATTTGGACCTGTTTATATCTATACCTGTTTTAATCTTTAAATGTCTATCAAAGATGATATGATAGATTTTATATTGGAAAATACATATTTATCAGTTGTTTTCTTTCATTGTTATTGGTATTTTCATTCTAGTTACTTTATATACCAGTATATAATTACACAGCTTGTATTTATTGTCATGATGCAAAACACTGTGTTGTCAGACTACTGAGAATGCTTGTAATTACTGAAAGTAAAATGAGATTTAAGTAAGCGGTCTGAGCTCTGTGTTCCTCTGCTCATCCCATCAGTGTGAGATGCGTTTCATTGTGTGCGCTCTTTTGTCATGAGTGTTCTCATCTGTCTGCTGGCAGCAGGATAATGATTATTTGTGTGGCCACTGTGACGCTGTGCAGCTACAATAGACGGAATAAAAGAAATCCACTTTGACTTTACCAGGTCACGAGTGTTTACGTGGCCCGCGGGTCAGTCTCTCTGCTGTCAGTGTGGACATGTGAGCCCGTGGACCAATCCGGTCGCTGTGATCAATTATTCAGTGTGTCTTTTAGATGTCTGCGAATCTAGGAGGGACGCCGTTTAAAAATATATATTTTTATTTTATTCAGGAGATTTGAGTGGCGGCATGTCCTCGGGTCACGGCCGTTCTTATGACAGATGATTGTTTAATGGTAGAAAAACAAAAGCTTGTATGTCTGAGTCATCCACTTAGTGTTATTGATTTCAGTTATGGTATACACAAGTTCACTGCAATGCAGATCTGCTCTTATAATGCAGCAGTCGTCTCCTGAGCTGAGTCAATGATCTCATTGACTCTGTGTCCTCGCCCATCCTTGAAAGATCTACCATCTGTGCATTTACCTTCAAATCCTACGTTCATTTTGGACTTAAATGTTGACGGTGGCAACACTTTTATTCAATGTGTCTTTGTGTAAAGTCAATATTTTCTAGTCTAGTTTCCTTGATGTCTTTTGTGAAAAAATAGGTGAATAAAAAGTGAATTATTTTCCACAATTAATGGCAAATGGTGGAAAATTACAGAAACTATGTTTTCAAGTCCACATGCTTTAGTCATCACTGTGTAGTCATAGTTCAATTCACTTCGTGTCAGCAGGTAGAAGCACATAAGAGTGAGTCAACACTGGCTCCGAGGACTTGCAGGTTAAGTGATTCAAGAGCACTGTTTAAACTTTTACAGCTACCTGTACAAATTCACTCGTAGCTGCTGCTTATTTCCCACCTCACTGCTCTGCCTTTACAACTTATAATGTCACATGGACTCCTGTTGTCATGAATGTAACATAAAATGTAACACTTTTTTCATTTTATTTTACGTGATTTCACCTTGTCAAAGTGAACAACATGTTATTTGTGTTGCCACCCTTGGTGCCAATGTTGAGTCGGCTTCACTTCTTGAATTTAAAAATGGAATTTACCTTTTAGCATTTGCAACATTGTTCCTCCGAAATGATTTTAAAGGGTAACTAATATGAAAACCCAACTCTCTTGACTCACTCACATGTTTCAAATGCTAAAGTCTTTCTCTCCAAGATACAGTAAGACCCTCATCATGACCATTTTTGAAGTTATTACTTTATTAAGTTCTCCCCCATCTGAACTCTGGGGGACTTCCTGGATTGATGACGCGGGGTGACAAACCCCTATTCCTGACCACAGCAGAGTGGGTGTGGTTATGGTAAACAAGATTTCATCTCCACAAAGTGTTTTCAGTGGGCGGGGCTTAAGATCATTTTCTAATGTAAATATTTCAATGAAAAGAGAATTTTGTACAAACAGACACATACTCGTGAGTACAATAGAGCCCAAGATCTATTTAAGAGACACTTAAATCAACACATTTAGAGCCGTTGTGGTTAGACATTTGCAGTGGAAGTGCTTTCTCCTGGCAAATGTGCTCAACTTTTAATTTCCGACTAGATTTTTCTGCATGATTATTAAGTCAAGTGTTGCTGCTATTCTAGTAATGATTCTCAGAGTGGCCACAAATGAGCGCAAAGATGGATTATGATTACAGTAAACTAGCATCAATACAAGATTATTCAGCAACATCCACAACAGCATGTTACTTGATGTTTGTCAAAATAGACGTAAAGCTGGACAACAAAAAGTTACGATGAGCACTTTTAGCTAAAGAGGTGTACAATATAGGATTATGTTTTGTTTCCTTTGACATCAGTAATTGGATCAGTGTCTGGTCATGATGTCCGATAATGTTCTGACACAAGGGAAGTAGTGCAGTCAGCAGCTGCATTGTCCAACATTTCCACCATTAGCAGCCCTTAAAGGTTCTATTGTGAAATCCTTCGGGACTGGTACCTGGTTTAAAAATACAACGATAATAAGCTACAAAAACACAGTGCGTTTATTTTGGGACAGAGTCAAACACAGGTTGTATTTGTATTTTGATGTAAAAACCTATTTTCAATTTGTATTCTTCTTAATTGAAAAGTTGATTTATTTCTACTTATTGTGAATTTTGAACTGTGCATCTTTGAAAGCAGAAGATGTTTTATATTTGTTTTTTATTTTTGCTTTGTTTATTTTAAGAAATAGAGGAGATTGTGCTTGTTTCCAATGGGGAATTATCCGTTTCCTGTCAGCAGGTTTTCCATGCACACAAGCTTGAACATTTTGTTTGATAGCCAACAGTTCCCAATGCAGTGAGGATTGTTGTATTTTAAGCTCTGTTTTAATACTTACTGTTTATTGATTTCTCCAGTATGTGAAGTCAGATATATGTAAAGGTGAGGTTTAACCGTTCAAGCTGTTGGGCAAGTTTTTGGGCATCTTGTAACACAAGGATTGGGATCTACATACTACTCTTTTGAAGTCAAAGTGTTATATTTTCTTTTGTTCAGTGAGTATGTTTGGTATTTATGTTGGGGATTGCATTTGCAATGTAAGGACATGCATAAACTTAAAACAATACTATAAAAAGGTAAGGTCAAAATTGAGAAAATGAAAAACGTACCTAATGTTCTTGCAAGAAACGCATTAATCTAAATCATAACACAAGTTTGGCTATCATGATACATACTGTAGTAAAAAATAGATGCATATGAATAAAAGGAAAGCTTAAGATTGAAAATATGACTCTGGCTTGTGTTTATGCTCCTCCAAACTGTGATAAGGTTGTTTTAGGTTAGAGTTATTTAATAATCTAATATCAGAAATGGATGGGATACTTATTGAAGGAGTTTTCAATGTCGTATTAAATAGTACTACTAATGTTACTTACTATTGACTAATAATAATTAATTGCCTCTAATAATCGAAAGAGAGCTACATACAAATGAGAAAGGCTACACTCACTGTTCAGCACCTAATAAATGATATGCAAGGATTGACTTTTAGCTTTGTGGCCAATAAATCTAAGAAATGATGATCTCAACATTATTCCGGTTATTGAACTGAAAAAAAGATGTCACACTGTTTAAATAAAGTGGAAAAAAAAGAAATACTGATATGGAACTCATTTTCCCAAGAAAAATGTAATCATATTTGGCAAACGTCTTTCAGTATCTGGAGGGAATTGATGATGTTTATTACACCAGAAACTAAAAAAACAACTAGAAAACTGTCATCAGATCGACCATGTTGGAGGAATTGTAAAGCTAAGTGCTTGAGGTCATTGATATAATATTCAACATTAAGTGTTGCATTATATCTGAGCATAAATTCAAATATTAAACATAACAAAAACACATTATTGGTTAAAATACTTTTGGCTGCATCTAAAAAAGCCATTATGAAAAAGTGGCAGAAGACAAGGTCACCTATAGTTGAATGTTGGACTAGCATTAAATGTGAAGTGTTTCAAATGTAATTGCTGACTCATGAAAAAAGGACACAAGAAGTCAAATGCATATTCAGATGGAGAAATGGATTCCACCACTGCATATGTATTTATGGAAGCCAGGGAGGTCATTCACCATGACCCAGAGACAACACTATGTGTTTTTGGGCCTCCGGGTCAACTTGACCCTGATATAAGACAAGGGTTAAGTGTTTTTTGTGTGCGTCTGGTGTGCAATCCCTTATATTATTTTTCAACTGTGGTTTCATTGATATGTTGGTTTGCTTTAATGTGAGAAAATTCAATAAAAGAAAAATAAAAAAGAATAGAAAGTACCCTAGGTTAGCATTATGAATGATGAGTCACTTGTCTAATACACCAACAAGGAAATTAACATTTGTTTCCTACATGAAAGGAAAGTATTGTGGTGCTGGACTTGGTTGTGTGGTTACTCTTGGATGTCTGTGTATCACTACTGTTCCTTCTCTACCTTATTTACCGTGTGTCATAACCTCCACTACCTGTCTTCTTTTATCATCCCACCCATGCTAACATGCGCATAATCCAGCGTCAGATTTGGAGAATGATCCCGTCACATGGATTTAAACCTTGAAAAAGAAAGAGTTCATACACAGGATCAAATTCGTTAAGAGGTTGGGAGTGGTACACATAACTGGATCACTTTAAAGCAACATTAGAATAGATTGATGGATGCCGATGCAGATTAATAATTAAGATAATGGATTTAATATTAAAGATGGATTACGATCGCAAACAAGCAGTGGTTAGTGGTTTGTTGTTTATTATTTTGTATAATATATATAAAAACATCCTGGTCTCGCCCGGGCGTGAATCATGGGTTGGGAATGAACAGCCGCTCTGTTCCCGTACGGAGCTATTAGCTTCCCCTGCTCTGGTGTGACTGTGTTTATTGTAACAGGAAATGAGGTCAGCTGAGCCACCAAGTGCACCTCTTCGAATCCAGCCAAGGAAACGAATCACGTGTCATGTGGTCGTTGGATGCTGTCATGGTTTTAGACATTTGAGTCCCAAAATAGGCCTCGGCGCTAATCCCTCTCCGAGCAAACACATCTCTCATCCCACCGCTGTCCGTCTTTAACCTTTTAATAAGACTTGTTTATTCCTGATCGTCATCATCGCAGTGGGAAGCTTACCCAACATTGCACACTTGGCAAGACATTCATTGGTGTCTTCAACGTTCAAGTGCTTGTTTTTGTACATTTGTGAGCCGTTTTTATAGAGTCAGACCATTGGTTCATGCTCTTGTGACGACTGCCGTTTTGTGTCATTAGACTGAACTGCTCAGATTGGTGGCTGAAAAGAAAGCAATTTAATATGATACACATTGAATTCAAACACAATGGACAATATTTATTTGTGGTAAACTTGATCAAAGTACATCAAAAGGCTCTATAAAGCAGGACGCACAAACCATAAAAACTCTCAGGTTGAGTCAAAGGTTAAAATGTCAAATTTGTCACAACGTTAAGAAGAATATTTTGCTATAGTAGAGAGTTCTTAAATCAGACCAGGGTGACGTGGGCCCTGCAGCCAACCCTTTGCCTGTATTTATATGGCCCTCATGTGGTTGGCGTAAAACAATAAAACTCATTATGTAAAGTCCTGCTGGTCGTGATCACAATTTCCATCAGAATCAGAAAATTACATTTCTTGTACTTTGGGAGGTCCAGAGAGGTGACGAGGTGAAGATAGTTGACAACTATAAATACCTCTATGTGTGGCTGGACAGTAAACTGGACTGGTCCTGCAACACTGACCATTTATATAAGAGGAGGCTTCGATCATTTAGCATCTGCAGGAAACTCCTCTGCATGTTCTACCAGTCTGTAGGGGCAAGTTTTCTGTTCTATGCTGTGGTGTGTTGGGGTGGAAATGTGTCCAAGAGGAGTGTCAACAGGTTGGACAGGTTGATCAAAAGGCCTGGCTCTGTGGTTGGCATGAAGCTGGACTCACTGGTGACAGTTGCTGAGAGGAGATCACTAAAAAAACTACTGTCCATCATGGATGATGACAGTCATCCTCTGAACACTGCCATCAGTGAGCAGAGAAGCAGTTGGAGCACGAATGCTCCTCCCATGATGCAACACTAATAGACCCAGGGACTCATTCATTCCTCGTGCTATTATACTATATAACTCTGAGTTTGGGGGCAGAAGTGGAGTGATGTTATTCTATGTTTGTATCCTTTTAGGATCAATGCTCTTTATATTTGCACTTTGTTCTATTTATTTGCATTTGTTCTTGCTTTTATGAAACTTCTATACCTTCTCTTGTCTGCTGTGTACTGGAAACCTAATTTCCCGAAGGAGATCCCCAGAGGGATTAATAAAGTCTATTTAATCTAAATGTATTTAGTTGAAGTGACTAAAAATTAAACAATGAATGCAGAGTAAAATAAATGTAAATCAATTTTTTTAAATTTATTGTCTAGTAAATGAGGTGTCCTGTGTTGTGCAGCAAAAGCGATGGGTCTTTTTACCGCCCGAGTTATTTAGAGAAGTTCGAGCGGAAGGACAGACGATCTGAATGTCAATGATGCATTCGATCCGTCTGTCAGCTCCATGTTTGACTTTCACTCTCTAAGACAAACACAGCAATGGTTATTTACCAACGGCTAGAATTGTTATTTATGCGGGCGCAGACTCATCACGGGGCGCCGGGGCGACTCGGCCTATCAATGATCTTCATGTTGGATGAGCAGCCATGTCTGAATTAATCTCGCGTTTCCAGTCTGCTCCACCTCTCCTGCGTGGGGAATCTGCAGTAATTAAGGCTAGTTTGAGAGTCTGGGTGCCCCCGGCAGGCTGGAAGTAGGTCACTGGCACAGACAAGTGGGACTGAGGCACGTCGAGATTGTTATCAGGGAATGATAAATATTTTGTTTTCACGCGTTATTGTGTAATAATTATATTATTAAGAGGTTGATTGAGAACTTGGGGAAATTGTCCATAGGTATGAGTGTGTGTGTGAATGGTTGTCTGTCTTTGTGTGCCCTGTGACGGACTGGTGTCCTGTCCAGGGTGTCCCCTGCCTTTCGCCCAATGAAACTAGGATAGGCTCCTATCTCCCCGCGACCCTGATAAGGGATAAAGCAGTAGAAAATTAATGAATGAATGAATTTCAAATTAGCTGCAGGTTGCATTAAAATATTGATCATTCTTTCAGTAATTTATCAATTTGTTTACGTTTCAATAATATTTTAAATGGATGCATGGAGTCTTTTGTCCTGCATCAAATTCATGGCTGTGTCAAAAGTGTTGTTTCCCACAGCTCTCCTTAGATTTGTTCTCATTTTCTTTCCCACATAGCTCCATGCGTGCTCTCCTTGTGAGGGCCTTCAGGGCAGAGACGCACACATGCGCAGAGAGAAGCCAGAAAGTGACATCTAGACATCGCTTGAATGCTTTACTCGTCTATATCCTTGTGAAAACGTACATGATTTCCAGCATCAACGTTTTCATTTGTGCTGCAGATTCACTCTGACATCCGATCAGCCACTGAATCATGAGACTAGACCTTTCTTTTTAGTATTTGTTTCATTTTCTTGTCATAATATTTGTAATTCCTAAAATGATGATCTTTTAAAATGTATCAATATTTCACAATTCATTCTGATGCTTACTGTTAACATGATAACTTGATAAGATGTGCCTGTTTAAAATTTAATTTATTCTTATTAGTTTAACAACTATATCAAAACCAAAGTCTCCCTCATAAACTCTCAGAAACTCTCAGGACTATTATTGACGGCAAGATACAACCAACTAGCTGTGAATCCAGTGGCTCCAGCCACACCCGACATTTGCTCTTTGCCACGGAAGAGCTTAAGCCAGGGGTGGACAACTCGGTCCACAAGTGCTGCAATAGGTGCAGGTTTTTGTTCCAACCAATCAAGAGGACACCTTTTGACCAATCAGGTGTCTTAGGAGTGTCATCAGTTGACTGTAAGTCTGGTGTTGCTTGTTTTAGCTGAAACCTCATTGGTTAAACTGTGCATGCTCGATCGGTTGGAACAAAACCTGCACCCACTGCGGCCCCTTGAGGACCGAGTTCGCCCACCTCTAAGCCGATGAAGAAGCATTACAAGACAGCAGGGTAAAGTGAGAGAGCTGGGCTAGGAGACTAGAGAGGAATCCAGAACAACAACCCTTGAAACTGTGAGGAGCAGTGTTCCACGGGGGGGGGGGGTGGAAAGGAAGAGCCAAAAAGAGGGCAGTGGCTTTGGCCAAAGGAGGACTGGCTGACTCACTTGAACACCAAAGCTGCAGCCAAGGCCATTTCGTTAAGAGAGGACAGAATCCAAAGAGGACACCAAATATCTGCTCCGTTGGTTTTCTCTCCACGATCTTCGACTGGGTGGTAGCAGTTGATCTGGAGAGGCAACTGAAAATCCCACTGCACTTTACACAGTAGGGGGAGAAGTACCATAAGCTCTTGGAGGAATGTCAGTGGAATGGTTGGACAACCAGATGCATGCCAGTGGAGGTGGCCAGCAGGGGATTCGTCAGCCATTCCCTGAACAAGACCTACGGTACACTAGGCACAACAGCAAGAGGAAGAGAGCCATGGACAAAAAAAATAGTCTGCAAATAAAGCGTCCAGATGGCTTTGTCTGAAGAAGGGATAGTGGTGTAGTAGAACACTGCTTAGACACAGGGGTCGCCTAGAAGAGGGTGTCCGTTCTGAGACCCGGTACACAAGTGCACAAGAGGATGTTTTGAAAACCGTCTACTAAATAGTCTGTTCATTTATGTGACATGCATGCTTACTCCTGACAAAGCAGTATGATTCCACTCCAATCACTGTCTTACCATTGGGGGATTTCCCAGAATGACTTGCCATTTAATGAACATGGAGCAGGGATTGTTGCTGAGATACAAACCAAAACTAGCTTGTAAATTATTGAACCTTTTCTGCTACTAGTTTCCTTGTCTTCGACCAGGGATAATACAAGCGTAACGGTCATAAGGTAAACTTTGAAGGATAATAAAGAATTGCATAGCTGCTGTCTGTTTTGAGGAAATACTTCAGTCTTGAAGAATACTTCTCTGGATGCAATTCGAGGCTGTTGACCTAGAAACGCTTGCATAAGACCATTCCAATAGTCTATACCGCCGCTGCCTACCCTGAGTTATATTTGGATTTTTTAATGTCAACATTGACAGCGTTATATAATATCTGGACTGACGTATAGCTGAAGAACCGGATTGATGTGACGTGATACAAAGAAATAAGCGTGTTCCGCCTCAGGTAGCAGCAGATGCCACATCCCAGTGAGCATTTTCTTCTTTTTTTTAATATTTAACGATCTGGTAGGTTTGTCAGTTCTTTCAGTGAGTCAACACAACGTAAATGATTCAACAGCTCCTCAAAGTGGTTGAAGAACATGTGACGTAAACGGTTAAGATGGCAGAATAATCAATGAATAAGTGTGAATTTAAATATTGTTTTGTTTTTTTAAGAATCACATTTTGCTGATAAGAATTTTATGTAAAGGTCAACTCATGACTCGTCACATGATGATGAGCTCTGATTATTTTTTGTTAAAGGTACTATTGGGGTATTTTCAAGTGGCACTTCATTGTGACCCATGAATTGTGAACGTTCTTAGAAGCTGCCGTAACTCTCTCTATATCATAAGCATACCTTTAACATGTCACAGTTAAATACCTGATCAATTCATACATTATTTTTTTACTTCCTGGAATGACATCATTTATAAAGTCCTGAGGCCCAAAAACAAATGTTGACTTTTCTCTTGTTTATCAACAGCTCTTCAGGGAAGTTCGAATAATGAAGCTCCTGAATCATCCCAACATTGGTATGTTTCATTTTTCATTGGAACTTCTGAACACACAACATTATTACACACATTTGCTTTATCTGTAAACAAATGAATATGAAGTATTCCTCTTTTATCTTTTAATTAAAAGACGTGATTCAGAGTATTTGTCATAGCAAAAGAAAAAATAGCAACAATATTCATAGACATACACAAACAGACGGGAAAGTAAATATTTTATCTCTAACGCAAAAAACAAGTGAACCAATACCTTAATAGACTGATTTTATTTAGCTAATCTAAGGAAGAACTGTTTATTAAAAGCACAAATCTATGTTGAGTTGTATGAATTGATGGATTTTTTTTCCTGCAGTGAAACTATTCGAGGTGATAGAGACGGAGAAGACACTTTATCTGGTGATGGAGTACGCCAGCGGTGGTGAGTAAAGCATAAACCCGATAGTTACTCCACGTGATCTCATTTCGCAAACACTGACAGCGCCCTCGACATTTTGCACAGCAGCCAGTCTTTGATCTAACATTCAGCACATAACACCACAAACCCTTCAAAGATCCGAGTGAAGTTATTATAAAAGTGAAGAAGAAGCATGAGACTTTCATCAATGAAGCAGTGTCCATGATGATTTCATATTTTTTCCTCCAGGAGAAGTATTTGACTATCTAGTTGCCCATGGTAGAATGAAGGAGAAGGAGGCACGTGCCAAGTTCAGACAGGTGAGTCATCAAAATCTCTGCTCTGTCGTCATTCCATTAGTGGTTTTCAGAAGAAAAAACTGCATGCTGCAACATCAGGGCCTTGTCACACACTGCAGAGGGAAGATGGAGAGTAGAAGCTTCAGGGGGGTCATAAGAAACTTCCTCCAGCTGCAGCTTCGGTCTGACACCCAGTGGTGCCTGAATGCATCACAACTCTTAAGTGATGGACTCAATGGAGGCTGGTGTGGTAGACTAAATAATCTTCTTAATCCTGATCATAAGAGCTACTTAAAGCTTGATACCTCAGAAACCAGATGAAAATAAAAATCAGTGGCACATTTGTAAGGCACAAAACGGATTTATAAATCCAGACATTTATCAAATTATAAATCATGGGTCCATGTATTTCCTGATCACAAAATGGCTATGAACTGGTTAATGGTGGGGTAGGTGGGTTTCATAGTGGTGTGAGCAAGCTGCATTTCTAAAAAGAAGGTTCTATAAACCACTTAAATGTTTTACAATACTATATGTTCCACTGAAATGTATTATTTTCTGTTGGAACATTAAAATAATTGCATTCCAGTCAGACATATAGCAAAACATAAGAAGGAAAAAATCCTTAAAAAACAGTTTTTGTAGATAAAATAAAACAATAAGGCAGAATATTTTTTACTATTAATATGTACACTCAATCAAGAAATAACATGTTTTTTACTAAATAAATGGTCACTTTGAAGGTACATATCAACTTGGGAAATTCTGTAACTTTAAAGGTAAATTCTACAGATTTCTTTCTCCAGAATATAATTTTTAATCTGATGTGTTCTCAAGAGTAAGCTGGATGTAGTGAATGTCACAGGTCCTATTATTATTATTTTTATCCTGAAGCTGTTCTTAACATATGGTAACCGTTGATCTTCTTCTGCTCAGATTGTGTCGGCGGTTCAGTATTGTCACCAGAGGAGGATAGTCCACAGAGATCTGAAGGTGAGATCCAAAAACTTCTCTCACCTCGATGCTCAACTGAAACGTTTTTTCTTCACTTCTGCTTTTCAGGCAGAGAACCTGTTGTTAGACGCCGATATGAATATCAAGATCGCAGACTTTGGCTTCAGCAACGAGTTCACTGTGGGAAGCAAACTGGACACATTCTGTGGCTCGCCCCCCTACGCTGCTCCTGAATTATTTCAGGGGAAAAAGTATGACGGTCCAGAGGTGGACGTCTGGAGTCTCGGGGTCATCTTGTATACACTGGTCAGCGGCTCGCTGCCCTTCGACGGGCAAAATCTAAAGGTGAACCATATTTGTTTTAATACTGTATCATCTCCTCTGTGATGTATCTACTGATTTACTCTGGTAACATGCAGTCGTCACAAGTGATTACACTATTCTTATGATACGACATATTCAGGCCACGATACAATTCAATACGATATATTTAGCTTATGATACGATTCAATTCAATATATTTTTAGCTCACACTATGATTAAATTCAATATATTTGCATCACTATAAGATATATTTCAATACACTATTTTTAGGAGATTGAACTTTAGTGACATCTTGTGATTGTACTACTCTCTTTTAGTTGAACAATCGAAATGAGTGCTTCCATCTAGCGGCCAGAAGTTTAATGCCAAATTTCAATTGTTTTGTACTCACTCAACTAAGGGTTGGGATTATTTTCCAAGTAATTTGTTCCCTTTAAGAGTTATAGACAAAAAATGATGTTCATTTTAATGTATCTGGAGCTCAGTTGTCTTTGTCTTCGTCCAAAAAGACACTTAAAAACATCCAAATACCTCCATACTGCTCGTCTGTAATGTCCCTCTTGTATTAAAGCATCGATATAAGGAGTTGTTCCAACAAAATTAAATAAGTCTATATATATATTTTAGGTTTGAAAGAGACAGAGTGAAATTAGAATTTTGAGCCATCATGAAAAAGACATTCACCCTCGGAATAGTTTTTTATTCTTGTTTTTATTAAACATGTTACTGCTGTCTCTGTGTGCAGGAGCTGAGGGAAAGAGTTCTCAGAGGAAAGTATCGAATTCCCTTCTACATGTCCACAGACTGTGAGAACCTGCTGAAGAAACTCCTCGTCCTCAACCCTGTCAAACGAGGAAGTTTGGAGGTAATAATGATGTGCTTGTTGATAGTGTGACCAATAATAGATAAAAATCTATTGACAAAACAAATGTGTGCTGTTTGATGTTTGAGCAGGAACGTCATCATCTTGAGACATAATACAAAACAAATTTACTGTGACTTTGAATGCGTTAAAAACAATTTTAAAGTGATGATTCACCCAAAATTTGACTTGACTAAGGATTGGGATTATTAGTGGGATTAATATTTTTCTTTTCCTTTTTAGAACATTTTTTGTTCCAAAAAGTCCATCTTGTATTGAAGCCTCAACATGAGGAATTGTTCAGAAAAAATTAAAAACATTTTAAGCATTTATTTTCCTGAAATTTCTACCATCGATCAGTACATTCATTGCTTTTGTGTTAAATCCATTAAAACCTGCATTTAGATGTCTCGCCTTGTGAGGCATCTAGTTACATAATTCCTCCTAAACTATTTGTATTCCCACACAAAAAGCTGGCTTCTGTCTCGGATCAATGTCGTCTTCTCCGGCGGTTCAATAATAACGATTTCTCCAGGAACGCTATCAACGTCCGTGTTGATCCTTTCTTGTCAGCCATCACTGCATTAAACCTGTGGATCCTGGATCATTAACAGAAAAGATAATAATATTCTTCCTTTGTTAGCAAATCATGCGGGACCACTGGATGAATGTGGGTCACGAGGAGGAGGAGCTAAAGCCTTACATCGAGCCTGAGGCAGACTTCAGTGACTCATCGAGGATAGGTGAGCGTGGCTCCCCCCTCTCCTCCCCCCTCTCCTCCCTCCTCTCTTCCCCCCTCTCCTCCCCATAGTATTCACAATTCACCATAATTGTTCTCACACAGAGCTCATGGTGACAATGGGCTTCCCTAAAGATGAGATCACCGACTCTCTGCAAGGCCAGAAGTACGATGATGTCATGGCTACATATCTCTTATTGGGCAGGAAAGCTCCCGAGGTCAGAAGATTCTCACTCTGACATCGTAGTCACTTGTTTTCACACTTCTACCGCCTCCCTTTCTTTCAGTTTGAGGGAAGTGAACCTCATACTAACAGCATCCTGGGTCAGAGGCAGCGGCCCACCAGCGACATCAACAACAGCTCCAGTATTTCTCCGGCTCATCCCAAAGTTACGCGCAGCATCTCGGCCAATCAGAAGCAGCGGCGCTACAGTGATCATGGTGGGGATGATGATGATGATGATGGTGGTGGTGTTGTCGTAGAGAAGCAAAGTAAAGTAACCTCGTACTTCCCAGCTCTGAGAGTGCTGCTTGCTGCTCATCACATAAGGGGAACCTGCTCGTACTCGTCAGACGTCCTCCGTTTCTCCATTTGTGTGTCCAATCTTCTGATGTTGGCCACGATTGATTGTAGCAGCTTCCTCCTATGTCATGTGGGACCAGTTGTGTGGCGCCATCTGCTGGTCGCTTCCCTGCAACTCCCTCAGGAACAGCACCTCACAGCATGAGGGGAGAGAACAGCTTTGCCATGTGATGCTTCGGCTTCTGTGTTTTCATGTTGAAAAAACCCAGTCGTCATGGAATGTCAAATCATGAAGCTTCATGCTGGATGCTTTTTTTTGTATCAAGGCATCATCAAATGTGTTTTTTTCCAGCAGCATGTCGTGCAGCAATAAATAAGCAAGGCGGTAAACCTTTTTTTTATCTTTCTCCCAGTTGGTCCGTCGGTTCCCCCGGCAGTGTCGTACACGAGGCGCGGCCAAGCCTTAAGTGTGGAGAGTGACCACAGGGAGGAGTGGGACGGGGGGCGTCGGCTGGAGCTCAGCACCTCAAAAGGAGACGTTCCGGCGTCACCGCTGGGAGTGCAGGAGAGAAAGAAGACGACAAGTGCTGTTGGGGTGAGCGAGAAAAAAAAAGAGAGTTTATAGTTAATAGCTGCACATAAGGATGTACTTTTGTTAGGAAGTGTGATGTCATCTTCTCCAACATTAATATGTGGATAATATTCATGAGCTATTCAGAGCTATTCATGGTCAGGCTCCTTCTTACATCACTGATCTGATCCAGCCTTACATCCCAGCTCGGGCTCTGAGGTCTGTGGATCAGAATCTACTGATGGTTCCTCACACACGGTTCAGGACCAGAGGAGAGAAATCCTTCCAGACTGTTGCTCCTAAGCTTTGGAACGATCTTCCTCTCTCTTTGCGCTTGATGGAGTCTACTGACTCCTTCAAGAAACATCTTAAGACATTTTTATTTGTTCAGGCTTTTCCTTGATTTTCTGGAACTCCTGTTATCAGTTTTATCTTGACCTTTAAAGTATATACTTTATTGAATATTGTTTTGATTGTTTAAGCGCTTTGTGACCCTTGTCTGGAAAAGCGCTATATAAATAAAAATTACTTACTTACTTACTTACTATATAACGGATAATACAATGCATACTACTGTATATAAGTTATTTTGACTGTTTATAAACCTTGTAGGTTGCCATAGATAATTATAAAGTACAGGTATTTAATGAAGGTCAAATTATAATAGTTAAAGGTAAGGCAACTAATGTGTTGATTTAAGTTAGAGGAAGTAAAACTTTGTTTAGCGTCACTGTAATATGCCTTCTATAAAGTGTTATGGTGTGTTGTTTTTAAAATAGTTTTTCATTGAAACACATTCAGTTTTTTCCCAATAAAAAAATATATATTGATAACATTTTCTCTCCATAGACGAATGGATCAATGACTCGCAGGAACACGTATGTGTGTGAACGATCGTCTACAGATCGGTACTCAGCAATTCCCAATGGCAAAGATAGCAGGTACCTACTTTTTTAGAAGGGATCAGGAACAGATCAGACGCCTCATGGTTTCAATCTGATATTAATGGAAACCAAGCTTGTGTTTGACAATCGCTAAATTCTTCAAACTTAAAGTATGCTCCACTAAATATTTGCGTCTCCTGCTGACATTCAAAGTTGACGTCATCTTAAATAAAAAGCACCAGAATAATGTTTGTATCTGCTCCAGTTTAACTGAGGTGTCGGGGAGCACCGCATCATCTGCCATGAGCTCCACACGACCACGTCACACCAAGTCCATGTCGGCGTCAGGGCATCCTTCGAAGAGCACACTGCCCCCTATAGACGACAACACAGAGCTGAAATCCAGGTGAGCTCCGGACAGTTTCAGGAGACTTTAAATTAAGTTGTCACTTATCGTCTACTCACCCTCATGTCGACTAAGGGTTTGGATTATTTTCAGAGTAATCCGCTCCTTTATAGAGTTATAGACAAAAATGTTTGTTAATTTTATTGTAGCGACTGGAGCTCAATTGTCTTCGTCTTCATCTTCCACTACCAACAAACTTAAGATACAGATGACGACAACTGAGCTCCAGTCGCTACAATAAAATGAACAAACATATGTGTCTATAACTCTAAAAAAGAACAGATTACTCTGAAAATAATCCCAACCCTTAGTCGACATGAGGGTGAGTAGAAAAAACGGTAAAATTCTGGGTGAACAATCACTTTAAGTGACCCACTGAGTCACTGTCTTTCTCGTCGCAGCTCGTCTCCTCGAGGTCCCTCCACCTCACCGTCTGCACACAGTATTAGCACCCCCGAGAAGAACCGCTTCCCCCGCGGCACCACCAGTCGAAGCACCTTCCACGGCGCTCAGCTCAGAGACCGGCGCAGCGCCACTTACAACGGACCTCCGGCCTCACCGACGCTGTCCCACGACACCGGAGCTCTCGCTCAGCAACGGAGAGGAACGTCGACCGGCATCATCAGCAAGATCACCTCCAAGTTCGTCCGCAGGTCAGCCTAACGTCTCTACCATCGTTGTTCATCTGGTCATCCCGACTTTTATTTACATACATAAGAGAATGAAAAACGAAAATCTATAATTCCTATGATGGTGCAATCTTGACATCATCACAGCTTCACGTCACAACTCTTTCTCCTTCTCTCCCGCTTAGAGCTATGTCTTTCAGGTCCACCCGGAGGTAGGAGATTAATAAAAATAAAAAAAGCCTGCAGCACTCTTCCTCCGACAGTACCTGCCCCACTACACACCTGACCCACTGACATGTGTTATTACCATGTACTTCCTCCCCGTGTGTCTTCTGAAGATGGGCTTTACTAAACCTCCAAAATTGCCTCACGACTTCCCCCTTGTTTCAGCCTAGATGTATGAAGAGTTTGTGACAGTGAAGACACCCCACATACCCCTGTAATTAAAGTGATTAAAAAAAACTAAAAACATTATACATCCCATAATTTTAAGGCCACCTTGGTATTTATTTTAGCTTGACAATCCTTGTATAAAATAAATAATATGAGCTATTAGAGATATCCCATGTTTCAAATGTTGACGTCTTCCTCTCCAAGATGCAAGTCCCTCATCATGTCCCCTTCAGAGCTGTATATTACCCACAACGCATTGCTTCGTTGCATGAAAAAAGCGTCCATGAGGTGGCAGTAGTGGACAATAATTGTCTGCTGTCTGTTTTCCACCAAAGAAGAAACTAATATTTTAATTGTTATTTATTTTATTTTAAAGAGAATTCATTAAACTCTGCTGTGATCTGTTAAGCATCGAGGTTTGTCACCACGTGTCATCAGTCCCAGAATCAAGGTGTGGCTGATCCGTGATATTTTAGTGAACGAGGTCAAGTGCCATTAATGTGATGTCATAGCAACGGTTTACGGCAAGTGAGCGAGTGCAAATCAAACAAGTATTGAAAAACAGCCCAATTCCCTTGGAGGTAATGATGCGTGGTGACAAACCTTGATGATTGACCAATGTCAGCTTTTGGTAATGGTTAAGAAGATTAAATCTCAAGAGAAACAAAGTGTTTTCAGTGGGCGGGGCTTAAGATAATTTTCTAATGTAAATATTTCAATGAAAAGAGAGTTTTGTACAAACAGACACATACTGATGATACAATAGAGTCCAACATCTATTTAAGACACACTTAAATCATCACATTAGTTGAACTTTTAAATATCCAACTGTGGGTTAAGAACTAACTTTTCATCTACAAACATAAACTTCAGCTAAATAATTATTTTAAATCATATATGTAAGAGTAAAAGGGAAAACTCTGCTATGTCGCTGTTTCTAGTTGTTGTTATTAAAATGTGCTGTTTATGAGGTTGTTGAGGAGACTTTATGGGTTTTTCCTCCAGAAGTTCAGCAGCTGTAGTTGTAAAGATCACTGTGTTCTCCTTATTTATTTTTCTACTTAATGTCACGTGATGCTTTTTCACAGAAAACAACTACAACAACTGCTTTGAATCATCAGAAAAATCCCCCATAGAGTCTTCAAGGGATAGTTCACCCAAAATTCAAATTTCACTCTCATGTCGACTAAGGGCTCGGATAATTCGATACTAAGAAATCTATACTTTTTAGTAGTTATAGACAAAAATGTAAGTTTTATTTAAATTCAGAGCAAACAGTCTAGTGTTTACACTGGAAGCTCTCGCAATATTTACCTCAGGAATTACTTTCTGTCTTGTTCGCATGTTATTCTTTAAACTTCTGATTCAAACAAGCTTAAAATATAGACTTTTAAAAAAAAATTCAGAACAATTCCTAATGTTGATGCTTTAATACAAGAGGGACGTCACAGATGAGCATTATGGAGGTATTTGGATGTTTTTAAGTGTCTTTTTGGATGAAGATGAAGACAACTGAGCTCCAGTCATTACATTAAAATGAACAAACATTTCTGTCTATTACTCTAAAAAGAAAGATATTTCACTGAAAATAATCCCAACCCTTAGTCAACATGAGGTTGAGTAGAAAATGAGTGGAATTTGAATTTCAGGTGAATCATCACTTTAATTTTAATACACAAAAGAAACAATATGTCTCTATCTTGACACAAAACTTGTTGTGTGGATTATTATCGTCTGCTTTAATGCCAGGTGTGCAGGGGTGTCACCATGTTCTGGTCCCTGATCTGTGTGGATTCTCTCCCGGCATGATGTCTGACCCCCGTCTCTGTCCGGCTGCGACGCCTCTTGATCAGATCCTAACCGTCTTCTGGTTCGTTTCAGGGTTCCTAGCGAAGGAGAGGCGAGCGCCAGGACAGAAACTCCCAGGTGAGATCTTCCAACCCCCTAACCATCCTCCCCCACCCCCCTCACCGTCTCTCCTCCCTCACTTCAGGAGCGCCTCCGGGGACCCCAAGGACGAGGCCGGCCGGGACTCCAAACCCCGCTCGCTGCGCTTCACCTGGAGCATGAAAACCACGTCCTCCATGGAGCCGGCCGAGATGATGCGGGAGATCCGGAAGGTCCTGGACGCCAACAGCTGCGACTATGAGCAGCGCGAACGCTTCCTGCTCTTCTGCGTCCACGGCGACGCTCGCCAGGACAACCTGGTCCAGTGGGAGATGGAGGTCTGCAAGCTGCCGCGCCTCTCCCTCAACGGCGTGCGCTTCAAGAGGATATCGGGCACGTCCATCGCCTTCAAGAACATCGCCTGCAAAATCGCCAACGAGCTGAAACTGTGACGGCGGAGCTCCGATTTCCTCTCTCACCACTGGATTAAGTGTCGACACACTTCAGCACTGAAGGTCCTCACCTCGCGGATTCAGGGCGGCCTCGGCTGGTCTCGTGCAATTACCAGCCACGAATGTACTGTACAGGCGATCGGAGATGGACTCGCTGAGAAACCAACAAGAACAGCTTTTTATTTCCTCACCCTCACCCTCCCACCACCTCCCTCCCTCCCCCTCCGTCCTTCCGACCGCTGCTCTTCGTCACACGACGGATCCATGTAACACGTGCAGTATGCAAATCCTGCAATAAAGTTTCCGATTTCTTTTTTGAAAAAAAAGATCTACTATCCTTGCAGAATAACCGTTAAAAAATGGCTAAAAAAAATAGCTGCTTTCCCACCCGTGTTGAGTCAGCATATAGATCAGGCTGGAGCTCGTGCTAAAACATGTAAAAAGAGAATCGTACTGTATGCATAACATCTGCAGGTACTGTATTGTAAATTGATTTTTGGTTCGTGTACAGAATTTAATTGTCGATACTTTTTTCATCTGATTTTCTTTTCCCTGATATAATTGATGTCTCTTCCAGCCTTTCAGTCCGATTTTACTTTCAAAAGCCACTGTATGAAAATAGTGTTTTTATTTTATTTAAAGAGCACTAAATTATTGGAGTATATCGTGGAATATTAAGGGATGCGTTCCCTCACCTTTTTATTTTTTATCGTTTGCCTGAGGAAAAGAAAACACTGTTGCACCACTAGACTTGAGTAGTATCCTTCAGTTAAAACTGAAAATGTGTTCACTTTATTTTTCTCTAGGCGGCAGGGAGGCGAGTCTTTTTTTTCCGAGAGTCCTGCTGCAGTTGCACAAGTTTTCCAGGGTGTCCGAGCGCGAGCGCCTCCTGTCCCCGACGTCTGGCTTGACGGCCTTGAGCCGAGGACAGGAAATGTGAAGATGCATGAAAGAAGCAGTTTGTCTCGTGGAGACTTCCAAAAAAAAACGTCGTCCTGCCATCGCGTGATTGTGCAGGTACTTGTGTATCTCCTTTATTTGTCTTTTGGATCCTTTTTTTTTTTTTTCCTTTTTTTTTAATTCAGCGAATTTTATTGTATTTATTCCATTACATTGTAATGTGCTGCTTTGTAGACTTGAGGCGTGCACTTTGTTGGAGAAAATAAAATGATTTTATTTGTTTGTATTTACTTTATTTTTCTGTAATTTGTGTGAAGAATTCTGTTTCAATATTTGCAAAACTGGTAACAAAAACTTTAACTCTGAATCCATGATTAACCCTTGTGTCATCTCGGGGTCAAGGTGACCCGAAGGCCCGGAAACAAATGTCGTTGTGGTATCCCTTGTGTTGTCTCTGGGTCAAGGTTAACAACCTCCCTGGCTTCTAGAAATACATACGCAGTGGCTGAGGTCTTTGAACTTGACCCAGAGACAACACAAGGGATACCAGGAAAAACATTTGCACTTTGTCATCTCTTTTCGGCTTTGTTCTTTTTATTTGCACTTTGTTCTTACGTTTATGAACCTTCTGTACCTTCTATCGTCTGCTGAGAACTGACAGCTAATTTCCCGAAGGAGATCTCCACAGGAATGAATAAAGACTATTTGTTTTTGGGGCCTCTGGGTCACCTTGACCCTGAGACAACACAAGGGATACCACAAAAACATTTGCCCTTTGTTCTTACGTTTATGAAACTTCTGTTCCCTCTATCGTCTGCTGAGAACTGACACCTAATTTCCCGAAGGAGATCTCCAGAGAAATGAATAAAGACCATTTGTTTTCGGGGCCTCCGGGTCACCTTGACCCTGAGACAACACAAGAGTTAAAGGAATTATTGCCTTTGTAACATTTAGTTAAGGTGTGGAGTCACAATGTGAAACCATGGAACTGATCATGTGGAAAATGTCGATGACAACTAAAAAAGAAAATGACTTGGCGCTGGATGATGGAAGCGTTTATTTGCCGTAAATATCTCTAACTAACTAACGAACTAACCGCTAAGTTGAATCTTCACGATACACTGCTGATGAATTGTCGTCCGGTTCACTCGCACAAATCTCACTCCAGCACACAAACACGAGTCATGGATGCGGACGCACGAGTGAGCGACGGTCGTAATCTCCGTCTCGGCGAAGAAACTGCCGAGACTTAGAAAAATCTTTACTTTACAAATATTTTAAGTGCAAAGACCGGAAAAATGTAAACATTAGATTTTTTGGCAGAGTTGTTGAAAAGTTAAAATTCCTCCGATACGTATGAGACTACAAATGTATAAACGAGACGGTTGTAAAGAGGCCTCTGCTGGACGAGAAGCCAAAAGGATGAAGTGATGATGTCATGCATTCATGTCAGTCTATCCTAAGATGCGTTTGAACTCCACATGCATCTCATCTGGATGTGATACAAGTTTCTATGTCATGCACAGGTGGTGGAAAAATAAAGCCCACTGCTCCCTCAAGGGTGATAATCTCTCGCGGTTGAACCTGCAACGACCAGTCAGTTGCTCAGATCGATGACCAAGTGCTCGTAAATCTGAGTTTTCCCCTTGAAGCTGGAGGCCAGGAGGAACTGCCGGTTGTCGATGGAGACCGGCGCGAAGGCCCTCGGCGCCTGGATGTTCAGCTCCTGGAAGTGGACGAACTCCCCCTTCTTGGCGTCCCAGTGGTACACCTGAGTGAAGGAGTAGTCGCTGCCCAGGATGGCGTACTGCCAGCCGCCCATGGAGAAGGGCTGGAACACCATGGAGCCTCTGGAGGGCATTGTCTGCAGCTCCCTGAAGAGGGCGCCGTCCCACTTCATCACCTTGGAGTCGCCGATGAAGCGGGTCAGGCAGATGAAGAGCTCGGACTTGACGTGGAAATGCTTGACGGCGTAGACGTCCTCCATCTCGGGGATGTCCGTGCGCCGGTCGAACAGCTTGCTGCTCTTGTTCCACTGGTAGATGACGGGCCTCTGGGAGCTGCTGGACAGGATCAGGTGAGGCTTGGAGGAGATCTCCATGTACTCCACGTCGGTGTCGCGGTACCACTGGTGCAGCGACTGGTGCGAGTAGAAGCCGTTGCCGTTCCACTTGTAGATGGTGGTGGAGCCGGCCTTGGAGCTGTCGGCGACCACGAAGAAGGACTCGCCGTCGATGCGGAACGTCTCCACGTCGTTGGGTTTGCGGATCTTGAGGATGTCGATGCCTTGGAGTTTGATGAACTTGTTGGCGGACGTGTCCCTCTTGTAGATGTGAGAACCTCCGAAGAGCTGAGCCACGATGATGAAGAGCTGGTTGTCGATCACCAGCGGCTTGCAGATCACCGTAGAAGTGCCTGGAGAAGAGAAGCGCGTTATCGTTTTTAGATAATCTAAATATCTATTTAGGTTTTCTAACTCTAAATTATAGTCTCTAAACAGTAACATTCTATTTTAGTTGTGTTAAGGATGTTGTTTTTTCATGTTTAACGTGGCACATATTTACCTAAACAAATTCCTAATTGGTCGAACCTTCCACCAGTAATAGTAAGTAATTTGTATTTATATAGCGATTTTCCAGACCAGGGTCACAAAGCGCTTAAACAATCAAAACAATATTCAATAAAATATATACTTTAAAGATCAAGATAATACTGAGAAGGAGTTCCAGAAAATCAAGGAAAAGCCTAAACAAATAAAAATGTCTTGTAGGAGTCAGTAGATCCATCAAGCGCAAAGAGACAGGAAGATATAATAATTAATCATTAATTTATCATTAATAATATATAATAATAATAATTAGAATAAACAGAATTCTGACTCTAAACTAAAATTATTATTTGTATGTTTAAGCAACAGCCTCAATATACAGTTAATAAAACATTTAAATCCATTCAAATTGCCCGATTTGTTTATACTTTTTTGTTACCTTATTAAACTTTCTGAGACAATGAACAACCTGACATTAAGAAAGACAAAATATATATATATTTTTAATAAAGTCCCAATATAGGTGTTTAATCTGTCAGAGATTTTAACGTTTTGCTTTAAATTAATTAAAGCGGCGGTTAATTGAACAATGTAATAAACTCTCCTACCCTTATATTAGCGTAAGGCTAAGATGCTAATGCTAGTCAATGCTCGCTAACAAGCTAATGCTAACAATAAGAGAAGATAGAAGATTTAGTTTGCTAATTGAATGTAATTTTAATATTGAAATACTTCTGCCCCTGACCACTGAATACTACTTATTCACAAAGTACATATTCATATTCATGCAAGGCTAAAGCAAATTTGTTTCAATAATATGTCAATATTTTTGTGGTTTTGTACATAAACAACAGGTTAAATGAGTAGTTATTGAATGTTAATTAAACATCTGTGATGGACATAAAATAAAGAAATAATCTTTAAATAGAACTACGATGAACTATTGATGTGTTTTTAATTCTCCAAATCTTGACTTACTGTCGATATCGTCGTAGTTTCTGAAGACCATCTCCACGTGATCCCACTCCAGGAAACTGCATTTCCCGATGAACGGCTGCGCGAAGACGACGTACTGGTCGTCGCCGAAGGTGAACGCCTCCACGGAGATCGACTCGAACTTCATGGACTGATAGGAAGCGAATTCTGCGACGGGGAGGAACACATTGAAACAAATCACGTGAATAAATGCAGCTTGAAAGTAGTTTCAGCATTTTCTGAAGCAGAAGACAACAATTTAATTAGTATTTTAAAATATATCTGAAAAATATACGTCTGTTTATGAATGAAAATACTAAATAAATACTGTTTATTGAATTCACATGTAAGAGAGCAAAACAAATAACCATAATTGAATAATAAAGTCCGGAAAACATGATGAAAAGGGGAAAGTACACAAGTATACATACATATGTATTTAACAAACATTGAAATATGTTTAAAACCCATAATATTTTAAATAATTGTATAGTACTGTTATACCATACATTTAAAAATATTTATATTGGTGATATTTAGGAAAGATAAACTTTATAAAAATGCATATTTTTCCACAGTAACTCCCCGACCTGTGGTGATGCAGTCGAAGGACTGTGGCACCAGGTCGTTGATCTTCTTGTCCACCTGAGAGTTGGGGCCCTTGCAGTGGATCTGATCCACGGTGGCGTTGGTGCTGTAGATCCACTCCACCAACCACTTGAGCTTGCAGTCGCACGTGAACTGGTTCCCTCTTAAATCTCTAAAGAAAGAATCATCGTGTCACACGTTGGCGCTCAATGTGACTGAAGCTCTGCATGTAATTTTAATAGCGTTAAACGCAGCAGACGCCCACACACTCTATAAATAAGATGGTTTTTTCATTGTTCTTCTGCTCATTACATAAGATATTTACTTACACTTTTGTCAGGGCGTCAAGCCCTCGGAACAGATCTTTGGGCAGAGACTCAAGATTGTTGTATGCCAGACTCCTGGAAAACAAAACAACAGATGGTCTGAGAGTCAAAATAACATTTTATAGGATCAGGTCCTTCAACCTCTATTGAAGCAGTTTTCCACTTGTTTTTATTGCTACGATGCTAGTTTGTCTGCATGAACGTTTCTCATGTGTGTTTCTGGGAACGTGTCTATTCTTAGACTTGCCCTTTCAGCAACTTTACGCCTTTGTCTGCAACAAATACTCGCACTGTTCCCCCGATCATGTTACGAGCTTCTTAGGGGTCAGGGATGTTTGTTGTGTTGCCAGTGACAGAGCGAGCTCACTGGAGCCAGATCCTTCCTTCAGTGACGCTCCACGGATGCCAACGGCTTTTGGCAGAATTTAAGGAAGAATACACAACTTAGAATATGATACTTTAATTGTTTTATAATCTTCCTTTTTTCGGCTTATTTTTGGCAGAAAATAAAGTACGGTTTGCTGAAAATAGTCTACATATACAATGTATTTCATAACAATACAGTGGAATCAAACATTTATTTTGTGTAATACACACGTTTTTGTCCATTCAAGGCTTTTTTTTTATTACCAAAAACCTCTTCCAGGATGACGTAAATACTCACAGGTGCACTAACGTCTTCAGGCCACGGAAAGCAAACGGCGATATCGACCTGATCTGGTTGTTTTCAATGAATCTGTGAAAGAAATTAAGATTAAGAAAACCTTTTTTTTTTCAGGAAACGTGTCCTCGTTTACTCACAAATATTCCAGGTGGGGAAGTCCCATGAATGCATCTTCATTTATGGAATCCAGGTTGTTTGCTGTGAAGAGGCTGAACATAGAACAAGTTTCTTTCAGTGACTCTTTGTTTACGTGTCGATCAAAGGTTTTTGGTACTGATACCGATATCTTACAGGTCCTAGAACGATACTTATTTTCGCTACCGATTTTATTAGATCAATACTAACAAAAAGAAAATGACGTTACACAGAGTAAAGATGATGAGTTAAATTTGCTTTGAAAAATAACAAATACCCGGCTTTAGAAACGGGACTAGTTTATGAGAATATTGTTAACAACCATCAGTATATTTAATGTGGCCAGAAAGAAATTTAGGAGCTTTGATCCCAAAAAATTGTATTTTAAATAATTGGTTAAATCTAAACCGTTAGACATTGTTTGTGGATTTAAACAACAAATTCTGAATGTTTATTTTTACTAATGAAATCAATGGCAGAGCTGTGTAGTAAAGGTGTGCATTGGCAATAATCTAAATACAATACGTATCACGATACAGGGGCACGGATGCGATATATTACCATAATGTAGTAACAAGGTTATATTTGTAGTATTGTCGAGTATTTGACTCTGGCGTTGCATAATTTACAGACCACATGACTCTTGACGAAGTCGTAACTTCTTTCTTTTGTTTTGAAACCAAAATATGTCCAAACTGAGTCAACCTGTCCTCTCGTCCTCAGTCACGGCAGGATTTTAATTGTTCATTTAGCGGCAAAGGACGTAACGACTGATACAAGTGGCCAGAAGTGTTATTGCAACACAAAAATGGACAAACGCAGTAAATATTTGTACGTTAATTCTATAAATAGAATTTATTTATTTTACACAAACATTATTGAACTACTTGAAGTCGAGTGTCGGAGTCAACTGTATCCTCTTGTCCTCAGTCACAGCAGGATTTTAATTGTTCATTAAGCCGTGGAGGACGTAACGATTGATAAGTGGCCAGAAGTGTTATTGCAACACAAAAATGGACAAACGCAGTAAAAATTTGTATGTTAATTCTATAAATAGAATATATTATTCTACACAAACATTATTGAAGTACTTGAAGTCGAGGGCTGGAGTCGACTGTATCCTCTTGTCCTCAGTCACGGTGGGATTTTAATTGTTCATTTAGCCACGGAGGACGTAACGATTGAGGCAAGTGGCCAGAAGGGTTAATCGCAACACAAAAATTGGACAAACGCAGTAAATATTTGTGCTATTTTGCAACACAAAAATTGGACAAACCCAGTAAATATTTGTACGTGAATTATAAAAATAGAATTTATTTATTTTACACAAACATTATTGAACTACTTGAAGTCTTGTGCTGGACTCGACTGTATCCTCTTGTCCTCAGTCACGGCAGGATTTTGATTGTTCATTTAGCTGCGGAGGACTTTATGTACGTTAATTCTATAATTATTATTTATTTATTTAACAAACATTATTGAACTACTTGAAACCACTGACAAACTATACTAACGTGTAATAAATGAGTCGTAAGGAAAGAAAACAAATCGATACAATGCTGTCAAGTATCTTGGAAAAGAATATCGCGATATATCGCTATATCGATATTTTGGGATGTCGTGTTCCCCTCCTCCCCCCCTAGACTTGAGACCCAAACATGGCGTTGAAGGACAACAAAGACTCTTACAGGAGGTGCAGGGCTGGAGTGTGGATGAAACTCTCCTTGGGGATCTCGCTGAATTCCGACTTGACGAACGATCTGACGGAGGAATGACAGCAGGATTGACGGACGGTTCCGAGAAGAAGAACCACACCATGGATACTCACAGGGAGATGACATCGGGAGGGAAGGATCGAGGGATGAGTCCGGCTTCACACAGCGCGTTATCTTTGGTGCACGTACACGAGGAGGGACAGCGAGGCTGCCGGGCTTTCTTGCCCGTCGTCGCCGCCGCCAGAAGCAGCACCAAAGCGCCGATCCAGAGCGATGTTTTCGGCATCTTGTAGTCCAGCTCCTACGTCAGCATGAAACCCGGGGTCCGCGCCGTGTTTACCTTTGCGAGGCCGAGCGCTCGTTTATCCCACCGGGGAGCATCTCCATCCGAAACCACGCCTATGGTCTGGGCGAAAAAAAAAAAAAAAAAAAAAAAACTCTCTCTGCTGAAGAAGGATTGCTCTCTTCAGCTGGAAGAAACCCACTTTCTTTTTTTTTTCCTTCTTATTTTCAAATAAGTCACTCTTTAAACCAGCGACACTTCCCAGTTACATAATGCGTTTTTTTTTCTTCTGCTTTCTGTTGCCATGGAGACAAGTGGATACAGAAGCTGCTGAGGGGGAGCGGGGAAGCCCTCCTGTCAGTCTGACAGCTGGTCCTGCTCCGAATGAAACCCCATCCCCCCTGTACACCCCTCTCGAACAAAGACTGCTCACATTCTCTCCATCTTTTTGATTTATCTCCTACTCCTCTATGTATATTATATTTAAAACCTTTTACGTTAAAGTGCCGAAAGCTTTTAAGAACATGTGAACGATGAGTTCATATGTTTTAAAATCATTCATTTCCATTTTATTGCATGACACAAGTATTTGATACATGTGTCTCAATATTTGGTCCAGAAACATTTGTTTTCAATTACAGAGATCAGATGTTTATTTAAGTTCTTCACCAGGTTTTGCACACACTGCAGCAGGAATCTTGGCCCAGTCCTCCATACAGATATTTTCCAGAGCATTGTCGCTGGGCAACAAAAGGAACGAGACTGGTTCCAGGACCTTGAGATGCTTCCTACGGAGCCACTCCTTACCTGACCTGGATGTGTGTTTCTGGTCGTTGTCATGCTGGAAGATCCAGCCACGACCCATCTTCAATGCTCTTACTGAGGGAAAGTTGTAGGCCAAGACCTCACGATACATGGCTCCATCCATCCTCCTCTCAATAAAGTCTGTCGTCCCGTACCCTTTGCAGAAAAGCTTCACCAAAAAATGATGTTTCCACCTCCATGTTTCTCAGGTGGGATGTTGTTCTTGAGGTTGTTCTCATCCTTCTTCTTTCTCCAAACACAGCACTAAAAAGCTACACTTTTGTTTGACCACATGACCTTCTTCCATTCCTCCTCTGGATCATCCCGATGGTCATTGGCAAACTTCAGACGGGGCTTAGGCGGGTGGACCTTGCGTGCACTGCAGGATTTTAATCCATGACGGCGGAGTGTCTTACTGATGGTTTTCTTTGGGACTGTAGTCCCAGCTCTACTTAGGTTATCGATCAGGTCCTGTCGTGTAGTTCTGGGCTCATACCTCACTGTCCTCATGATCATTGATGCCCCACGAGGAGAGATCTTGCATGGCGCTCCAGACCGAGGGAGATTGACCGTCGTCTTCCATTTTCTGATAATTATTGCATCAACAGTTGTTCTTCTCACCAATCTGCTCGTCTATTGTCCTGCAGCCCATCCCAGCTTTGTGCAGGTCTACAAGTTTATCCCTGATGTCCTTGCACAACTCTCTGGTCTTGGCCATTGTTGCGAGGTTGGAGTTTGTGGACAGGTGTCTTTTACACAGGTAACCAGTTCAAAAAGGTGCAGTTATTAAAGGTGAATGAATCAGTGGTAAGTAAGTAAGTAATTTTTATTTGTATAGCGCTTTTCCAGACCAGGGTCACAAAGCACTTAAACAATCAAAACAATATTCAATAAAGTATATATTATAAAGATCAAGATTAAACTGATAACATAACAGGAGTTCCAGAAAATCAAGGAAAAGCCTGAACAAATAAAAATGTCTTAAGATGTTTCTTAAAGGAGTCAGTAGATCCATCAAGCGCAAAGAGAGAGGAAGATCGTTCCAAAGCTTAAAAGCTTAAAAAAGAACTAGCAGGTCTGTGGTAGTCTACGTTCTTACTGGTTGATAGGAGATCAAATTGTTTCATGCAATAAAATGGAAATTAATTATTTAAAAATCATCCACTGTTTTTGTCTGCATTTTTGTTTTAGACTCTGTCCCTCACAGTTGAATTCTATTTCCTGTAATTTTTGAAACATTGACACATTTATATCTCGTCTGTGTAGCACGTTGATGGTACTTGACCTTTGGAGAATAAGGACACACTGGCGGATATATGGTCTTCTCTTCCAGAAGAACACATAATTCCTGAGTCTATTTAGAGACGGGAAAACAGAAATAAACAAGTCTCTTCTTCAATAAGTAGATTCCTGAGTAAGTAAGAGAGAGAACAGTGGATTTGATTGTGTTTGATCAATGGCAGCATTCATGCTCAGAACACAGCAGCCACACTTGACCACAATGATCAATACAAGAGGAAATGTTCCGGGATTCTTGCTGCCTGACCTCTTACGGAAATACTGGCACGGATGAACTGTTATTTACGAGCTTTGGAACGATCTTCCTCTCTCTCTGCGCTTGTTGGAGTCTACTGACTCTTTCAAGAAAATTTTTTATTTTTTCAGGCTTTTCCTTTTTTTTTCCCATTTTCTGGAACTCCTGTTGTGTTATCAGTTTTATCTTTCCCTTTAAAGTATATACTTTATTGAATATTGTTTTGATTGTTTAAGCGCTTTGTGACCCTGGTCTGGAAAAGCGCTATATAAATAAAAATGACTTACTTACTTACTTACTATGACCCGGGTCCGGGGGCCAAACGTGGCCCATAGAGCCATTATATGCGGCCTATTCAACCCTCCTGTCTATGACTTGAAATGAATGAGAAGTTCTTTGCATGATCCAATTAGAGAAAATCTTTTTAATACACACAATGTATGTAGAAATATAGAAAACATGATGGGAATTATGAGGTAACATACATGACAATTTCAATAAAGAATAAATAAATATAATATTAACAAAAATAAGTATATTTCCAATTTATAGAAAAGGATTTTTAAATTTAAGTGAGGAAAGATAACAAATAATCCACAGATATATATATATATATATATATATATATAAAGTTTAACTAGTATAATTAAACTAAATCATTTATTTATTTGATTTGTTCATAAAATACACAATAGAAAATATCCTATTGAGAGTCAACTGTTTCAGAAGAAAATGGAAAATAAAGAAAATCACTAACCCTAGAAATATTAAATATTAGAAACTTTAGATTCCATTTGAGTAAAAAAAAAAGGTGCTGTTAATAAACATTATTCACAGAATTCACATTAGAACTTTTTAATCAATAGATAATGTATTTATTATTATTATTATTATTATAAGCCAGTTTATGTGAATGTCACACATCCTTTATAAAGAATAAATGAATGTTTGTAAAATAGAAGTGGAAAATTGTTTTATATCTTAGAAATATTTGTTTTATATATTTTAAAAAATGAATAATTAATAAAAATAAAGAATATGAACAGAGTCAGCAGGACATCAGTCTAAAGATTGACCTTTGGACATGCATGGCTTCCCTAAGTTTCCAGCGAGTAAACCTGGCTTACCTCTGATGACGCGACCGCAGAGCTGACCCTCGTTTCTATGAACCATTTCACACCATCTGTTCGTCCGATAATCATATCCGAGGGAGGCTCCGAGCAGCAGAGCAGGAAAGTTGACACGTGTAACACAAGACAAGTCATCCGTGGATCAATCATTTTATAATCCAACACACCAGGTGTCCAAGCAATTAAAACAAAAAACATTTTTGAATCCATCTTGATGATCCAAAGTCAAACATGAATAATCCGCACAAGAGAATTTTGATCTGAAAATAAACTTTATTCTTTTGCTTGAGACTATGTGCAGACACAATTCTATATTTTACACTTCAGGTATTATGGAGGAGCAGGTACATAAGAAGCATATATGAATTACATGTTAGATTTCAAGTCCTTGTGCTCTCAACATCTTGTCTTGTGAGGTCACCACAACCATTTTACTTTATGTAAGCAGGAGATTTAAAATGGAAAATCCTCCAAACAGCTTATAACTTAATCCAATTTGGGCAAATCTTCTTACATCTCTCACCTGTTTTCTACGGCTTGACCCCTTGTTTATGCAAAAATATTGTCAACTCTCTACAAAATAAATATTTTTAAAAATATATTCTAATTATCTCTTATCAATGAGTGTCGTCAGGACGGAGGTAGTTTGTTGAACATTTGTTTCTGAGCATTCATTGCAGCACGAACATCAAGAAAATAAATGTTAGACTTGAATGAAGGTCGGGTGAATGACAAAGATAGTAAAAGAATAAACATCAAAGAAATAGACGATGAGTCGTTGTTTCATCTGTGGAGAGTATAAAAATATATAGAATGCATGACAAACACTCACTGGACAGATCTTAGCAGACGACACATGTCTTTGATTGTCCGCCCTCTCCTGCAAAAACAAGTTGAGGCTCAGCACAAACTTAGTCAGCGGGGAAATTAATTTCCACCCTCACCTTGTTGGTCTCCACCCTCCAGTCTTTTCTTCTCATCGTCCAGGGCCTTTATCTTGGCCTCGTGCACGTCTGCGAGCGCCCTCCACTCTTTCCTGTTGTTGTTCAAGCCATCAAACATGGGGGCGATCTCGGTGTGGAAGCGAGCAAACTCCTGCAAAATGTATTTTATTAAACGGACGCGGAACAGGCGGAGACTTCAAGAGACTCTCGAACCTTGTAGACGAAGGAGCAGACGAAATCAATGAAGCCACACTGCATCTTTGGAAGCTCGTCTGCGTGGTTTCTGTCCATCATTGGCTGGATTGTGAAAACAGATGTTTTAGTTTTGAGATCAATAATTCATCAACTATTATAACGTTGTTTTAAAAGAGCAACTAACGTGAAAACTCTCCTGATTAACTCACATGTTTCAAATGTTAAAGTAATTAAGATGCAGTAAGTCCCTCATCATTACCATGTTTTTAACTTATTACTTTATAAACTTCTCCCTGTCTGAATCTCAGCGAGATTGGTTACGAGAGCGGAGTCCATTATGACATAATAATGGTCTTCACTCCTCCTCCAGCCAGCTGTAATCACACCAGCTTTGTTTATACAAGGTGTCCCTTGGAGTTGGAGGCTTCCCAGATCGATAACGCACGGTGAGATCAATCAATTTTCTAATGTAAATATATCAATGAAGAGAGTTTTGTAGAAACAGACACATAATGATGAGTACAAAAGAGGTCTAAGATATATTTAAGACACACTTAAATGAACACATTAGTTGAACTTTCATGATTCTATGGGGCGACATAGCTCAGATGGTAGAGTGGTTGCCTGCAGTCCAAAAGGTTGCAGGTTCAATCCCAGCTCCAGACAAGCTTGTGTCGTTGTGTCCCTGAGCAAGACACTTCACCCTGATTGCTCCTGATGGTGAACTTGGCGCAAGTGTGCAGCCTACTCCCATCAGTATGTGTGAATGGTTGAATTTCCCCTAGCGGGACTAATAAGGGATTCTAAAAAAAAACAAAAACAAAAAAAAAACAAAAAAAAAAAAACACATCTTACAATGGGCTGTTGTTCCAGAACTGTCCTCTCTAGATCTCCCTGCTCCCAGAACTCAGCTGCCACCATCACTGCGACCTGCAACCAGAAAAACATCGTCACAGTGAGTTTCATTTTGTTTAATCTTCTTGTGTAAACAAAGCTTGTTGGGACTTGTAACTGTGAGGTTGTCTGTTTAAAGCTCTGCGTCGTAGTTCACTCCCGTCAGTGTGTGAGTGACTGGTCGGTGAATAAGCGAGAAGTGAGAGAAACCCACCTTGCTCTGAACCTCCCACGGCTTTGTGATGGCTGACAAATCACATGCTGTCATCATCATCGCCCTGGAACCAGCAACAACCACTTAAACCAGGATATGAAGCCAAACGTTCATTTGTATCTGGTGAGAAAAACCATCTGCTTACATGACAATCTCCTTCCTGGTCGCGTTGTTGGAGACGTAGCCGAGCTTTTCCTTCTCGTCTGCGATTCCCTCCATGGAATCAATAATCTTCTGGAACATTGTTCTTTTCCTGGAATGTCAGACAATTATCGGCTATTTTCATATCTTTGTTCTCGTTAACACAGTTTTTGCTAAATGAATTAAATAGTGAAAATAAATGATTCAAAACATGGAACATATTGTTTTAAAAAAACAATAATAAAATAACAAAACAAAATAAATAATATTAGAAAAAACAATGATAATAATAATAACAATAGGATGGATTAAAACATAAATAACCTTGACATAAAAACAACACACTTAACAAGACAGTAATAACAACAAAGTACATTTTTGTTTGGTGAAAACAACATTTAAAATAAGAATACAAATGTTCTTCTAGCTGCTTAAATCTCTATCATTTTTTATGATTTAGTGAAAGATTCTCAACTGACAAACTAAGAAAGAAATATATAAATGAATAGTTATTAATATAGTAATATTCACTGTATAAACTAAGCGTTAAAAAGAATGATTGATGAGCCAATATTTTCTTCAAACCAAAGTAAGTATGAGTAATGATTTATTATATCAATTCATCTTTTAAACTTTCTTGCAACAATAGTTTAATGTTTAATGTGTTTCACACACATTATTATTGGCAGATAAAAAAAACATACTTGAAGTAAAGAGCCAGGTCGGTGGCGATGATGCAAACTTCGAAGAGATGCTGGACTGACTCAAACTGACGCTTCTGAAGGTTCTGGAATATGTTCAAGTCCTACAGAGAAATGAGAGGAAAGTTTGAGCCTCAAACGGAGCGAGAGAGCGAGAGAGAGCGAGAGAGAGCGAGAGAGAGAGCGAGAGAGAGAGCGAGAGAGAGCGAGAGAGAGAGAGAGAGAGAGAGAGAGAGAGAGAGAGAGAGGGGTTAGTAGAGCATCAGTCGTCATCTCTCACCTCGTCCTCCATCAGAGTCTTGCTGTACTGCAGATGGTGTCGCTCCATCACCGAGGAGCTGTGCAGTTTGGCCAGTGGAGACAAACTCCTACAAAAACATTAGCAAGTCATGAGATGTATAAACAGGCAAGTTTATAATGGGGGAGACCCTTTGTTTTGTCTCCTACATACACCAGCACTTCTCATGACTCACTGAATGCAGAAAGTCAGTTGTATTGAATTAGATTCAGAGACTTAGAACTTAAAGCTGAAGAAATCCCACGAGAAATGTCTATAGTTAAACCCTGTTCAAGAGTGAGGGGACAACAGAGAGAGGACCATAAAAAGGTTTTTCTCTTTTGATACTCTTCAGAAGGATGGAGACACTTTTTCATGTCAAAAATGTCGCCAAAACTTCTCTTCTATTTGGTTTGCCAAAGCTGTATCATGACCACAATGATCAGGTATCGTGTGAGGTAACATCAGCTGGATGAAGACAACAAAGCAGATTGTGAAGCAGAAGTGTTGACTTGGTTCACTCACTTCGTCTGGTAGAGGTTGTTTGTTCCTCTGTGGTCGATGTCGTGGCAGAATCCCGCTGCAACCATTGCGAAGGCGTCCAGGTCAGAGAAGTACTTCTTCAGTTTCCCAGTCTGTCCAGGAACAAGGGCTGAGCCATTGAAAGGAATAGATGGAGAGCCATGAAGTTGAGGAGGGACTCACCAGGAGCAGAGTGAACATGGTCTGCCCTACGTTGAAGCCGTGACGCCAGTTGTGGTACGTGATGTCACGATATCCCCTCCGGACTGTGTACATCCACCTCGTCAGGATCTGGTGAGGAGTTCGACTGATTGTTAACAACTTTATTACTCACACATTTACACAAACTTGAGTGATGGTACCTCGGCTGGGACTTTGAACTTCTCTACCACTCCCAACTCGAAAAAGCAGCGGATGCCGCATTTGATCAGTTCTAACTCAGACAAGGGGAAGTCGCTGAAACGAAACTCTTGCAGCTCCACCGCCTTGGACTCTGGGATGTTGGATCTCTGTGTTCAGTAAAGACCATGTGATCAACTGATGTCGTCAGATCAAGCAGCGGTGGAGTCATACCAGCAGTTTGTACATCTCCTTCTGGTCGAGGTCTTCTGGTGTGGAGCCAAACTTCTCCTCAGTGTTCTGTGACATAACATAGACACAACGATCAGATGAGAGAGCAATAATGAATCCTCATACAAATACAATGACTGCTGGTTTTGTTTTTGAGTGATTCACTGGAGAGTTTTTTTTATAGGCAAGAATCTGGCGATACAATACGTTTCCCAATACAGGGGATACTGTAGTAACAAGAGTATATATTTTTAGTATTGTCGAGTACTATACTCTGGTGTTGCAGAATTTACAGATCACATGAGTAACTCTTTTAACTTGTTTTGAAACAAAAATATGTCCAAACGCAGCTTTAAAAGCTGCTCGAGTCCACTGTATCCTCTTGTCCTTAGTCACACAAAAATGAACATTGTAATCATATATAGATATAAATTACACACACCTTATTGAACTAGAAACCATAATATAACAATGGTGACATAAATATGACTGAAAACCAAAATTGAAAAAGATAAAAGATATAAAAAATAAAAATGTTGAATTAAAAAAATAAATTGATACAGGGCTGTCAAATATTGATACAATACCATGGAAAAGAATATCACCATAAATGGTTATTTTTTAACGCCCCAAGTTATGAGGCATTATGACATACATCAAGTTTTCATCCTCCGTCCTTAATTCTGATGTATATTGTCTTGTAAAGAACAATCCTCAGTGTTTTTTAATCTCACCAGGATGGTCTGCACATTACTGAGCGTGGCCTTGCTCTGGTACATCAACATTTCCTGTGCGACATCTTTCCTCCACTCCGTTCGGTTCAGCTTGTCGTATGTGTCACTGTTGAGAGTGGACCAGCCCAGGAACTG
The DNA here is from genome assembly GCF_982586985.1 of Callionymus lyra. Classification (NCBI taxonomy): domain Eukaryota; kingdom Metazoa; phylum Chordata; class Actinopteri; order Syngnathiformes; family Callionymidae; genus Callionymus; species Callionymus lyra. The sequence continues at coordinate 22,034,801 of NC_141828.1, read as the reverse complement.
TGTCAGAGCCTGGACACAGTGGGGAGAGAAATGCTTTCAGGAAAATGCTTTCCATGTGTCATAAAAAATGTTCGAACATGTAAAAACAGACATGACTTAAACTGAGCTTGTTATCATCTGTACCTCAGTTATCTGTTCATCACTCTCCTCAAATGGTTTGCCGTCCTTCCTGTTAAAGAATGTGGCCACGCCCACGATTTCCTCCTTCTTGTTAACGATGGGAAGTGACAGAACGTTCTTGATCGTCCATCCCGACTCATCCACGGCCTCTTTCTGTCAACCCGACAGAAAACAGTATGTTTTGTTACTATGTGTTTGTTGTCGTTCATCTCTCACCGGCTCACCTGGAACTTAAAATACTCGTCCGCGTTGGCGTTCATCATGTTGCAGATCTGTGGAGGCATCGATATCCATAAATGACTCTGATGTCTATGCCACCACATCAGGGAAACTTACAAAACCATTTTCTGCCACATATGCGGGGAGTCCACTGACCAGAGCCCAGTGGTCTGCTGGCGGGCCGCTGTGAGGTCAAGAGCAGAATCAGAGGGTGTTTAGATTCTTGCAAAAAAAAATTCAGCACTTACGGAATAACTTTGATCTCCTCTTTATCCTCCAGCAGGTAGTCGATAATCTTGTAGAAGTTAATTTCCTGTTCACAAATGGTCCATTTTAAGATCATTATGTTTTTCATAACCCCTCGAACAAGGTTTAAAGATATATGAATTGAAACTTCCGTCACTCACTCTGCCATCTGGGGTTCTGGGACCCTTGTATGGCTCTTGCTCTCCTAGTTTGAACGCCCATTCGTCGAAGAATTCCTGCAGGAGAGTCAGCGTGTGAGACACTGAATGGAAACTCTGATATCAAACTTGAAGACCTTGTCTTTAGTCATGTCCAGCAGTCCAACAGAGTACCTCTCGCACTTGATGTAGGTCCTGACCGTGTACAGAGCTTTGTGAAACTGTCTCTCGATGTCCGTCAATTCTTCAAACACTTTGCTGGCCGACCACAATAAAACCTGCAAGCGATAGATTAATCCTGTCAGCACACATGAAGAATCATCTTTCAATTATTACTTGTATTAATGTCGTACAAGTTTACATTCTACACATTTTTTTTATAACTGTTACTAAGGTAAGGTAAGGTAAGGTAAGGTAAAACTTTATTGATCCCTCAGGAGGTCGCCTTTGGGAAATTGTTTTTTACCAATAGCCAGCAATTTTTCATAAACAATAAAAAAAAAAAAATAATACATAAAAAATAAAAGAAGAAGAACATAAAGAGGAAGAACAAGATGACACAATCTAAGTCTAAAGACAAAGACAAAGGACATAGGTCAAGGAAAGAAAAACAACAAAGACAAAGATACAGAGACTAACATGGAACAGAACATCCAGATACTTTCACTCCACTCCTGCCCCCGAACTCAGAATTGTACAATTTAATAGCCCGAGGGATGAATGATGTACTAACATTTTGATAAAGAAAAATATCTCTATTCAAAATATTAAATATAATTTTATCTAAATATATATATTTTTTACATGATATATTTACCTATACTATTAAAAATAAACTTCATTCATTAAACATATACAAACTTTTTTTGTTTAATGTTTGTAAGATATGTTACCATTAAAAGCTTTTTTAATGTTTTTTATTTAGCTTCCTAATGGTATACTGTCATTAATATACATTTAAACCTGATTTAAAATAATTTTGTCTACTTTGATAAATATTTTTTAGAGAACTACAAGAGATACTTTAAAAAATCTTATCAATGAAATTTGTTACGAATGTTTTCCGTTTCACAGAGAAATATTAGAAATGTTATTCAATCGGTTATTATCCTTTTCTATTTTAGATTTGTACTTCTTTCTTCCGACTCAGTTATGAAAGTAAAACGTTTACCTGGCTCCTCCTGGACTCCACATCCCACATGTAAGCATTGTAAGCTTGAAGGGCGACCGCAGAAACGAAGGTCACGTACTTATTAAAAAGCTGAACAGAAAAAAACAAGTTGAGGTAAACGCACACAGAACATGTTAAAGATAAAAACATCACAAGAAATAAGAAAGTCTAAGTCCTGGGATCAGCAGGATTTCCATAACTCTCAAATAACAACTAAGTTAAGTTTCTTAATAAACAGGACACAAGCAGGAAACTTGTTGCTAAATTTAGCCTTATTGCATCGAAGGATGAGTAGATATTCCAATGCAAATGTTTTTCAAACCTATGAAATAACTATGATCTATGTATGAAATGGTGTAAAATGTATTACAATTATTAACAATTGCATTAAAATAAATAACTAAAGAGGATGGTATTTGTTTAACAGTTTGTTTTAATTGTTTAAGCACTCTACAAATATCACTTACTTACTTACTTACTACTGTTTACTACGGGTAGTCAGGGTCAATCAGGCTTGTTAAGAAGATAAAAGGACACACAAGGACAGTAAGTGTTTCGTTCACCTCCTGGTCACTCTTGGAGAATTCTTCAGCTCCCTGCTTGTTGAGTGCCATCACCACACCGATGGGCTCTTTGCCACTCATGATGGGAGATGTAAGCATACACTTTGTCGTGTACTTGGTCTGTTTGTCCACAAAGTCACTGAAGTGAGAGTCCTGAGAATCAAAGGAGAATGTGTTACCTGTTGATAAAACACAGCACACGGATCAGCTCACCTTCTTCACGTCAGCAATATTCTGGGGCTTTTTGGAGTGAGCCGTCCAACCGACGACCCCCATGTCAGTGGGAAACACAATCTCTACATTAGGGTTCACCAGGTTTTTCTCAAATGGAGAGTTGTGGGTCACGTCGAAGAGAATGGTGCACAGCTCAGGGGTTCCGTTTCGAGCTCTGTAGCCGAAGTAGCTGCAGCGGTCTGCCTTGATCATCAGTGCAATCCTCTGCAGGATCTTGTGGAGAGACTTTTCCAGTATCTCGCTGCCCTTCATCTCCTTTACCAGCTCAAATATGAACTCAGCCTCCTGGATGGCAGTCACCTCATTGTAAGAGGCTGGATCCTTGACCTGAACCTGGTTGTTGAACGCTGCTGTGATAACATCTGCCTTGACTTTCTTCTCATAATACTCCTTTGCGAACGCTGGGTTATTGTCCATAAACTTCTCCACAGAGTCTTTGTCAGCCATTTTTCTTCAAGGATGAAACAAAATTGTCCTTGATAAAGCTGTTAGGAAGAAGCTGGACGACGTGTGTGCAGCAGTAAGAGTGACCTCAGTTCTCAGAGATTCATCATCCAAATGTCCACCTGAACGCTTCTCCCTTCTCTCGGGGAGCAGAATGAAGAGAGTGGCTTATGGACTAAGGGGATCCAAACGGCACTAATAACTGTGACGTTAAGGCCATAATACCTATGAGCTTCCTTAAGTAAATCCAGCAACGTGTCATTTTAGAAGCCAGAGATCTCTGGTGTTAAAGATTCAAAGAGAGCAAACATTAAAATTTAAATATTAATATTCCAAAATAAAATATAATATATAATATAAATATACATATATATATATATATATATATATATATATATATATATATAAATATAGGATATATAGGATATATATATATATATATATATATATATATATATATATATATATATATATATATATATATATATATATATATATATATATATATATATATATATATATAAGATATACATTTCAGTTAAATGTTAGCTGTTAAATGTTATCAATGAACATTCGTTACAAATGTTTTTTGTTTAATTCAAGTAATATATTAGCAATATAGATTAATCACTTATTATCTTTTCTATTTGGAATTTTATGATGCAAACAGAAGTCAGAAGAAAAAAGATCATTATTGTACACATTTGACTTGAATATTAATTGAAAAACAACACGACTCTTTATAATTTGCAGGGCTTTAAAGATAAAACCATAACCCGTCTGAGAAGAATATTCTTAACAGATATGTTTCAATAATGTAAAAATATGAAAATAGGAAGGCAAATTTTGTTTTCCTTTTTTTTCTCCGGTCAGATAGCAATGTATTAAAAGTGTGAATAAATTTTATTTTAAAGAAAAATGAATGTATTATGTTCTAATTTTTTATATCTTGCTGTCACTATAAGATGCCTCAACGTCAATGTTCTACTTTTAACTCGAGAACGGCACACTGTAAGAATCTAATAAGAAGCTTTTTAAAGAGCATCGCTGAAATATTAAGACAGTCCAAGAGTTTTACTGATATCGACCCTATTGGGCACATCATCCTACTAAGTGTGTATATGTATTGGGTGCCTTGCTGCCACACAGAGAGTTGCCATAACATGATTAAGTGGTATTTGAAACTGCTTTTTGGAGTTTAATTACTTCTGCTGGCAGAGAGACAATCTTATTATGAACTGAGATGAAGAAATCTGCCCAATGCCAGATGGCTAAATCGAAGTCAGAATTTCAAAATACTAAGAAACGTTCTTTTGTCTTTATTGGATGATTATTACATCACTTTAATCCATTTTTGATCTTCTGAGCAGCTAACACAATTACGTTGCTTTAAAATGTAATGCAAAACGATGTCTTGGTTTATTTAATAAAGTTAATGTGACATCAACACATGAATACATTCTGCTGGAACATGTTTATTGGTAAAATGAAGTTAAAGACAGAATCTGTTAACACTTTCTGTGCACAACTTTTTACTGCTCATATCGCTAACAACTAATACTTATCCTCATCTTTAAATAGCCCAGAAAAGAGATTATCTTACACAAGCTGTGTGTAAGATCTGCTAGGGGAGGGAGAACAGGAATTTAACTTTATAACCTTAAGGTCAAATTCATCAACTATAACGAGAACAACAAAAATAATTTGATTATGTGTTGTCTGTGGATGATGGTTGAACGTGTAGCACCTGATCAGGTGGAGTTGAGACGGCATGAACTGTTAGGACACTTTACATCAGCAAGTGGTCCTACATCATTCAGGGTCAAGATGAAAAGACAAAAGGTACAATTTCAATAACGTATAAAAAAACACAAATGTTATTTAATTTTATTAAAACTCACCTTTAATTAAAATTGTATTTAATAATAGTATGCAGCTAATCATGTTTTTTAATGAACGACAAAAATACACCACACTGCTCAAATGTATCAAAAACCTGCCTCTGTTTCAGTGCTTCTGTACTTCAGTGCTGCATTTTACATTGCTGACCTGCAGCTCCTTTTCCACTTCTTAACACATGGTTCTGTTCTTGGCCTGATCATGTTCACAATCCATATGGTTCAACTAGTCAACGTCATCAGAAAACAGTATATACATTTGACCGTTATGTTGACAAAACCCAATTGTATTGATCAATGAAGCCAGATGAAAGGAATCAGCTAATACAACTAAAGTCCTGTATTAGAGATATTACGTCTGGGAAATCCCCAAAGTTCCTTTTACTGAAGTTGGTCAACAACATCTTACACAACCCCTAACTAATGCTCTAGTCTTTCATAATTGACTCACTCCTGCTGCCGGAAGCACTGTGAACAATCTGGGTTAAACTTTGATCATGACTTAAACTCACACATAAAACAAATGTCACGGACTGCCTATTTACAACTTTGTTGCATTTAAAATAAATACGGCTTATTCTTCCCTTAGTTTTGATAAAGTTTAAATTCCTTCTCTTAACATTCACAGCTTTACATGACTGGTGGATGAGTTATTCACTCACCAAGCTCTCTCTCTGTGATTTCTACCTACTGACTGTCCCACACAAATTCCAACTCAATTTCCCCTAAAAGCTCCTTAGAGCCAACATTTTTCTCAGCACCTCAGGAGCATAGTGCTCGACCCAGGTTCTCACACACCTTGCCGTGATAGTGCCACCAGATCTAAGTATTTATTTAATTGAAGAATAGAGAGGTAATGTCTGAGTTTGATGGAGGTAGAAAGCAAAGCCAAAGCGTACCAGAAACAAAGAGCCTTGTAGTTAATATGGAAAGAGAGTAGCAAGTAGGACTACAGTGAATGTATAACTTTGAGATAAAAGAGCGTGAATGAACGTCACAACCGTGTGTAGCAATATTTACCATCAAAAGGTGGAGTTGTGTCTTTCGTGTCCCCTCAGTACCTTCACAATTTTAACCATTTTGCTCTTTAGTGAAGAAGAATCTTCTTGTTCATCCTGCATCTGCTGTGTGAGGATCTGTATCTACAGAAACAAGAGTAAGCCTAGATTATCATTTCAACCTTATATTTGGTTAGATAAAGTTGGTGAATGTCAGTGAACTACCTGATGCTCCAACTCAGCAATTGTCTTCTGGTTGGCTTTCTGAAGATCAGTTGTCCACTTCTGTGTCACTACTGACTAAAATACATTTTTTCCTTCACATTCTTTCCATATTTAAATAAACAATAACATTCTTTACCTGCAGCTCCTGATTAGCTGACCTAACCTGCTCGTCCTCTAACTCGGCCTCCAGCTCTTCCATCTTATCCCGCAGATGTTTGTTTTCGGTCTGATAAAATACCCTTTGAGTTCTCAGCTGTACCTTGAGCTTTTCTACCTCCGTCTCTGATTTCAAACACCTGGGTAAACACATGGAAAATCATCTAACTAGCTAGGGACAGTGACTCAAGACAGCATCTAACTGACCACTTCTGGCTGACCAGTAGGTCATGCTGGGTTTCATCAAGGCGTTGGCGAAGTTCATCCAATGCTTTCTTGGATTTTTCCAGGAGATTTGCATAGTGCTCATTCATCTGAATGATTCTGTCATCATCTTCTAGAAAAGCAACAGATTATCAAAAAAATAATTGCAGCGTAAAAATAAACAAAATCCTCACCCTGCACACAACCACCAAAATATTCTTAGCATTTTAATTTTCAGTTTGTTTACCAGTGAGTGAACTATAGTCCACTCTGGATACACTCTTTCTTTGCCTCCCTCCATATCTGACAGTTACTTAGGGCCACTTATAACAAGTACTTGAACTCATCGGACACCACCATGTTACCCTCATACCGACACGTATTTTTTCTAGTTTTAACTGAACTGACAGTTATCCACAGTAACGTGGTCAAATATCAAAAGTACTATATGCTAGTACTTTATGATACAAATGTAAATTAGTTTAAAAAGTGTTTCCTTATTTGAACTATAACATAAAAGTTCTCCTGACAATCTCAAATGCTCTCCGCTGGATGAGTAAAAAAACACTGAACCTGAAACTGATTCATGACAAGTTTTATTAAAAGTCTTACTATCTTTGTCTAAAAGAGCTTGTTTGGCTTCTACCAGCTGACCCAACCGCCACAACATTCTGCACATGGTCTCCTGGGAGCGGGAGCCTCTCTCCTGGTAGTGTTTCCCCCACTTGTTGTTCTCCTCCGACTCCTCCGGAGAAGTACAGAAAATAGCAGACAGACAAAAGTAACACCAACCGTTCAAACTATTCGAAAGTCAAATGATCATATATGTTACTATGATCTATTATTTTTACTTAATTACAACCTATTATGACAGGTTATATAGGCTTTTATGTGCGCAAAATAGCAAATAGAAACCTCAGATCGGTATTTAAGATAATGTGTTGAGGTTATTAATTGTTGCAAGAAGACACTTAGATTGACAAACGATATCTTATTCGGCTCAACAACTCTTTTTTTTCTCATTCATGGAAGAAGATGCAGTAAATTGGATCAAATGTTACTGCTGCCATCTAGCGGTCATATCCGGACTGGACTAAAAAGGCTTAAAATGAAAAGGTAACTACACAGAAAAAGTGCATCTTTAATTACATTTATACAAAAATGAAGACAGAAGATATATTCTTAATGTAAATATATGAATCCATTTTTATGCCAACCTTTTCAGCAGTAAGTCTTTCCTCCTCACACTTGGTTGAAATGGTCACATGCACATCCATTTTTTCTTGGTTCTGTTTGGCACAATTTGGACTGAGTCCACTTGCTTTGTCCATCATCTCGCCTTCATCCTTACACTGCCTCGACTTTGCCTTGTTCTCAAGTTCATCTGAGAGCAGCTTTAAGTTCTGCAAATTCACAGTTTGAAAGTAGAGAAACTTCTGTGAATAAAAGCACGATATTGGTTCAAAGTACAATTCAAATATGAATGCCCTCAGAGTCAGAGATATCATTGTTTTACCTCCATGAGCGTGCTTTGCCTCGAATGCTGATGGGATATGTCGAACTGAAGATTATCATTTTCTGCTTTGATGTCGTCCTCATCATAAGGAGAGGACGATATGTTACTCTCAAGGGGAGATGTTTGGTGTTTGAAACTCATTCTGTCCTCTGTCAAGAATAAACACATGTAACTAAAAGTACCTTGTATGAAGAGTAACTGTACTTGGATTAAGATCACACCACACCAAAACATTTTTTTAATCTTTAATCTAAAAGGCATTCTCTAGCATTTACTCCATTCTAAAAAAAATAATAATAAAACCTTGAATTATTATTTGATTGTTTTAACTCTTCGCTTCTTGTTGTAGCACATCAGGCACCTTTCTTCCATACACCAACAAAAATAATAATATAAGAAAGTTAAACTGAATATTTCAGCATTTTTACCGTATTCTTGATGATATTCAAGTTTATTCAAACAATAAAGCTTGTATATGTACGTAGATATTTAAATTGTTGCGCTAACTTGCTAGATAAGAAACTGCTAGCCTAATTATTGTTAAATAAAGTTAACTAAATCAATATATAAGGTTAAAATCGAGTAAATTATTTTCAATATTAGTAATAAATACAATTCAAACCCAAGTGAATTCTTTAAGGTAGTTAAATAGCAACTATGAAAAGTAGTTTTAGTTGAAGTTATCATTAGCCGTTAGCTTAAGGATGCCTTTAAAGAAGCAAACCGCTAGCTAACACACTGCTAGCTTAATTATTATTAAAGTTAACTAAAGCAATAAATAAAGCTAAAAGTAAATTGTATTCGATATCAGCAAAACATTCATTTCAAACCCAAGTGAATTCTTTAATGTAGTTAAATATCAAATGTGATATCGTTTACAAGTGAAACTAGATCAAGTTAACATTAGCCGTTAGCTTATAAATGCATTCAAAGTAGGACACTTTAGACAAAGAAGAAACAAACATACTGACCGTTGGTAGATGTATTTTCCTCTAAATTTAAAGTACATACAGTATTTTTCAACAAATTCGATTTTTTTCCCCCCACCGTCTCACTGCACACGTGTGCGCGTTACCTCCCCATCACCACTAGGTGGCAGACGTGTGCCAGGATGAAGAGAACGCTCTTTGAGTTTTGATTACAAAAAAAAAAAAAGACCTGTTTCCTTTTCACGCCTTGGAAGTTTCTTCTCACATCAGTTTAATACGACGCTTCCGTCAAGGAATATGCGTCACGTTTCAGATTGATTTTTAATTTTTATTTCTTTTGAAAAATGTTGCGGATAGTTGTCGAGTCAGCGACTGGAATTCCCAAAAAGAAACTTGGAAATCCTGATCCAATCGCAACGATTGTGTTTAAAGGTGAGATGACAAGCTACCTTATAAATGGAATATTAGTTTAGCGTTTGTGTCGCTTCATACGAATAACATTTTGTCTAAATATAGGTGAGAAGAAGAAAACTAAAACTATAAATAGTGAATTGAACCCAGTTTGGAATGAAGTAAGTGCACCCATTGAGTTGATACAGTCACGAATTAGGTTTCGTAAATAAATCCACTTTATATCTCCGTCCAGGTACTTGAGTTTGACCTTCAAGGAACTTCCTTGGACGCAACTTCATTCATCGATGTGGTCGTTAAAGATCATGAAACCATCGGCAAACACAAGTATGTTTTTGATTCACAAGATGAATGTTGTCTGTTTATTGATGTGTCGACTATGTGCAAATATAGACTTGTTCTTCTTTCACTTCATAAGTTTTCCTTCTATAAAACAGTAACTTCAGGTGACTAACACCCCCCCCACACACTTTAAAACAAGCTTTAACAGACTGAAACATGCATCATATTCCATCATGTTGTTGAAACTTTTTTATGATTCTTCTGAGGCATGTTCTGACCTCTTTTACACTCAGCAAGCATGTAAACACTGCCTCCATGTCTGGACCTGCAGTCCTAGGAGAAGTGTAGCTGAGACAAGAATCATTACCTTAAAAGGAAACAGTTTTGCCATAAAAAAAAAACAAAAAAAAACTACCTCACCCTCATGCACATCAGTGGTTGCCAAGCAAAATATATAACATTTTGAGTCAATATGGTAACAAATATGAGTAACATACTTCCTTATTGTGGACAGTGACTAGTCCGAGTCAGGAGGGCTGGTCGGGGGCAGGGATGAGGGTATGCCAGATTCTTTAGTTTCAATAAGAGAACACAGTAGGAAGACATTTAGTTGGGACTTCATTTTGGAAACAAAATAATAAAGGTAACATCATTTTTCTATCAGAGCTCCTATTTTTCACAACAAAATCTGTGCTGGTTGTTGCCAAAAAACAGACTAGAGCAGTTTGTTGTTTTAAAAACACTTGACTTGTCGGCTTTAAATGCCTCTGCTTTGTACCAAGAACATTCCTGTGGTGGCTTTAAATTGTTTCCAGAGTTTTCCTTTAAACAGTCTGGTACTTTTCACTGATTCACAGGAAAGGTGGTGAGGTAATACTTATTTGTGAAGACAAAGGGATAACTCAGACGATGAAGTGGAAGTGGGCACTTCCCATATAATTGTCTTGTTCCTTTTGAGGCTTAATCCAATTTTGCTGATTTTCTCACTGGCACCCAGAATACACACACAAGTAACAGTTAAAAAAGTGCATGTTATAATGAAGAAACACTTTTTTAAGAAATGTAACTTTTAAAGAAAAGTAAATGAGTACTGTTATTTTCTACTTTTTTTTTAATTACAATTTTTTTTTAAATTTTCCATAAAATGAATATGTTATCATTATCCCCAGCGTATAAATATAAATTCTTTCCTTTTTAGGTTTATTGGATCCGCCAAAATCTCCCTGACAGACTTTGCTGGTGGTCACACAAAATCACTGCCATCCAAAAATATCCCACTGCTCAGTGAAAAACAGCAGCCGATCGGGGTAAATGCATCATCACAGTCGGTTTTTACTCTCAGTTCCTCATTACTGACGTTCTTCCTGGCAGGCAAACATCAACTTGGCGATCACGTATGAGCCACCAGCCTCAACCGTAACTGATCCGTCTGCTGGTGACATGTCGCACACAGATAATGGTGAGTTATTAAGTGTTTTTTAACTATCAGTTAGTAATGAATATTTAAGACACATTTAGATTTAGAAATGAACTTGATCTTCATATCTATGACTATAAATATACAGTATATTCTGTCATGTGTATCATTGATGCAATATAATATAATACCTATAATATCATATAATAAATACATAATATATTTTAATAGTACCATTATAAGCTTTATTGATGCTAGAACTAACCAGAATGCCACCTACTTTAAAGGATACAGCAGGTGGTCATAATGTTTTAGCTTATTGGTTGGTATTAAATAATAATAATGAATATGAATGAATCTATTACCCTTTTTTTATTCGTATGGAAGTGCACATTTTTTAACAAAACTACAGATTATAGCATACACAAATGTATATACATTTAAAAACATAATTGAATCACATATAAAAAAAAAACACACTCAACATTTGTTTTATAAGACCATATTTAATAGATAATTTCCACAGATGCCACTGATAATGAGGGGCCAGAGGGGGATCATGACACTGGAGGGCTGGATGGAACTGATGGAGTTTCTGCAAAACCAAACAAGTCAAAGCAAAAAGCTGTGAATCTGAGGCATAGAAGACACAGAGCTCTTGCTAATAAAGTCCAAGACTTCCAGGTAACTACCTCTATTTGTACTGTTTTAGGGATGTTTGTTTTTTTCAAACGTGTTGAAAAGAAACGCAGAAGGTTGTTTGTCGGTCGTCTTCTTTCAGATTCGTGTTCGGATCATTGAATGTCGACAACTGTCCGGCAACAACATCAAACCAGTTGTGAAGGTCAACATCTGCGGTCAGACGCACAGAACCAGAATAAAACGTGGAAATAATCCTTTCTTTGATGAGGTAATTCAGAAGCAGATAACTTTTATTGCCAGTGTTTAAAGTAGAAATAAATAGATATAAAAGATATAGAATGAAATAAATCAAATCAAATAAATCTGGTGATTAACCATTTTCAATGATTTATAGATCCTATGAATCCTCGCGACTACAGTCATCACTAATTTAAATTCAATTCTGTCCGACAGATGTTTTTCTACAACGTGAACATGCTCCCCTCTGAACTGTTTGATGAGAGCATCAATCTTCGGGTATGTGTCAGAATTAAAAAGATTGTTCAAACAAGTAAACGATTTAATCAGTGTTAAGGGAAGGTTTGTGCTTCATTTGCAGGTCTATGACTCTTTTTCTATGAGGTCTGACAGTCTGATGGGAGAGTTTAAGGTACCGGTTGATCTTTTTCTTCATATCTATTTGATTCAGTTAATCCAGTGAGAATGAAAGGGTGACATTTCTGGAATATTGAGGGGGGAGGAAGACAAAAAAATAAAAATAACTCTTATGTTATCTCAGGGCAAAGGCCTTTCGGTCCTCCTCATCACCTTGACCCTGAAGGACATTTTACACTTCTATAAAAATAAATATTTAATAAAAATAAAAAAAACTTTTTGATAATAATGGCTTCAATTGATTGAAACAACTTTTGGGGGAATTCATTATTAAGACAACTACCCATAATATGGCCCTTACACAAAGAGTTGAATTAAAAAAAACTGTTTCTTTATTAAAACATTTTGTTTTAATAAGGCAACCTTCTTTATTGAAAATATTTGTTTTGATCGAAATTACCTTTCTTTTAATAAATTATTTTTTATTTATTTTATTTCAATTGAACATATTTATTTGATTGACGTCATTTAAAAAAGAATAATAATAAAGAAACCAAAAATATTGCACTTTTTAACATTGTACTTTTTCTTTATTCTTTGTACAATCTATTCAATTAATCAATTTATTTCTTCAGATGTAAATATTGTTGCTTCAGATTTCTGGTAGTCAAATCCCGATTTTCTGGTAATTACCAAAACCAGAAAATTTCAGTTCTTGATTTTATCAGAGTAAATAAGTTAGTTTTCATTCTTCTTTTCTTAGAAAGTTAGCTTTGACACACTTATCCTCTTCAATGTCCACGTTTGAAGAGGATCTTTGCTGATATTTATGTTCTTGTTTCCAGCTGGACGTTGGCTATGTTTTCGATGAGCCGTGTAAGTCATCACTATTGTCACCTCCTTCTGTATCGCCTTTTTGTGTTCATTGTCTTTAATTATTTTCAGCTCATGCCATTTTGAGGAAGTGGCTCCTGCTGAGTGATCCTGACGATTGCAGCTCCGGAGCCAAAGGCTACCTGAAAGTCAGCATCGTCGTCGTGGTGACCGGAGAGGAGCCGCCGGTACTGAACCATCAGTGCTGAACTGGATGACCACTGACTTTCATGATGTTAAGAAATATCACTTTATTTTCCTCCAGAACGACAAAAAGAATGCGAGTGAAGACCAGGACGACATCGAGAGCAATCTTCTGATGCCGGCAGGAGTCACGACTCGATCTGCAACGCTCTGCCTGAAAGTGTATCGAGCCGAAGACATGCCTCAAAGTCAGTAAATATGTTGCAGAAACATGTTGACAACAGATCAGAGTCTCTGATCGCGTCTCGTTTCAGTGGATGACACTTTTGTTCAAAGCATAAAACAAGTGTTTGGCGGCGATGGAGACAAGAAGAACTTAGTGGATCCATATTTGGAAGTCAGCTTTGCGGGAAAAAAGGTATTTTCGACTCTAAATATATACGGTATTTCAGAACCAACTGGACATGTCTTCTGTACAGATGTGCACCAAAATCATGCAGAAGAATGCAAATCCAGAATGGAATCAACTGATCAATATCAAAGTGAAGGTAAAAAAGACTAATTCATTAAACGTAATTCTAATTGTTAACTCACTATTTACTTTATTTCAGTTTCCATCCATGTGTGAGCGCATTAAGTTGACCGTGTTTGACTGGTGAGATAATCTTGTAAAATTAAGTAATAAAATCGACTCTTGTTTCACTCTTGTTTCTAAAGGGTTGTATCATTCATAGAACGTCGTTTAATTTACACCAGCAAAGCGATAAACCTCCTTCATGTCTTCTTTTGTGCTCACAGGGATCGAGTCAGCAAGGATGATGCCATCGGGACAACATTTTTGAACCTCAGCAAAATGTCCTCATCTGGAGGAGAAGTTGAAGGTGAAACACATTTTTTTTTAAATCAATATTAAGTAGTGTTGGCCAAGTGACTTCAGTTACATTTACTTCTTTCGAAAGTAACTCAGTTACTTGTTACTTTCAAAGTAACTAGGAAAAGTAATTTTGTAAGAGAAGCATAGAAGAAAATGTTCTCAACTGTACAGGCTACTGTTTGGATGCTGTGGTTAAACGAGTCAGAAAAAAGTTAAGAACAATAAATGAAATAAATAAATAAATAAAAGTAAAATTAATTTAAGCCGCATTGGTCGCTGTTTTTGTGGCCAATACAGATCGATAATTTTTTGAATGTCCCAACAGGCCGATGCAGATTTTTGCCGTTTTTCCCCCGCCAAGTAACTTATACACACACAAAAGTGATTTTTTTCACCACTTTTGATCACAGAAGCCTATTAAAATAAGCAAGTGCAATCAACAGTGAAATAATCAAACCAACAAAACTTTGAAAAAAAAAATGAATTTCTTATTTTACAAGCTGATCCCCTTCGTTCGTACAAATAGCAAGTTAAAGAAAGTCCATGTGTTTTCTGTGTGTTCATTTTTCATTGAAGTGAAACAGGGTTGAGTTAAGTTTTTTAATATTATGCATTCTTGCACGCACCATAGCAATTCCTGTTGTCATTGAATGCATCATTCGTCCTTCAGTATACCTTATCCATGTATCTTTTATTCATTTCTTTCAAATCTATCATGTATATGATTATAAATAGCATCTTCTAAAACACATTTCATAGAATGTCGTGTAATAATTGTTGATTTTAGAAAATACCTGACTTTGTTTTGTACATTTTTGACAGAAACACAAGGAGAAAATTCCAACACAAATTCTGAAAGTACGTAAGCAGAGTTCTATTTTCAAGTTTCCTGATTTACTGCTGGTGCTGTGTGTCTGGCTGTTATAAAAACACAACAAATTAACATATTTGAAACAATGTTTCACTGAGAGAGAAAAAAAAGCCGATCCCTGCTCTGATTGGGTTTTTTATCACACCCGCCAGAAAAAAAAGTTAAAATTTAACCAGGTATATTCAAGAAAGGTAAAAGCACTTTTCTTTAATGAAAAAATGCCTTTAGTAAATCCAGTCAGTCCTTCATCATAACAATGTTTTGAAGTTATTATTTTATAACTTAAATCTCGGCAAACGAGAGGTTACGAGAGGGGGGATTCCCTTATATATATATATATATATATATATATGTAAGAAAGCTTATAATGAGTTCTTACACTCATCACACACTTTTCGGTGCCACTAACTCTATACAAGCTAGAGTTAGATTTAAATGCAACAACCATGTGTTTGTGACTCAGTGAGCACTGCAGGCAGTGAAGTTGGCTTCCTCCCAACTTTTGGACCTTGTTTTGTGAACCTTTATGGAAGTCTCCGAGAGTCCAGCGGTCTCATTGATCCATACGAGGATCTCAACATTGGAAAGGTACTTCTCTTAGGTGTACTCTATATGAAGGGTTCATAGGTTGCTCAGGTGAGGCTGTTTTCTTTCACATCTCAGGGAGAAGGTGTTGCTTACAGAGGAAGGATCCTTCTGGAACTCTCCACTCAGCTGGATGATAAAACTGAAAAGACAGTCGATGACATTTCAAGTGACGACATCCTGGTCGTTCAGGTATGAAAAATAATCCCAAATGTATTTGAAAAAGAGTTCACTTCTGATTTCTCACTCAGAAGTACCAGCGGAGGAGGAAGTTCTCCCTGTGTGCGGTGTTTCACGGCGCCTGCATGCTCCAAGAACCAGGCGAGCCGATCCAGTTTGAAGTCAGCATCGGGAACTATGGTAACAAAATGGATACCACCTGCAAACCCCTGGCATCCACCACGCAGTACAGCTTCGCCGTCTTCGATGGTAACTAACGTGCATTTAAACACTCCTGTTTTAACCAGAAACACAGCCAGATACGTCCAAATCCTATATCACCAGAGGACATTTTCATAGCCAATAAGATGCCCATCAATAAATATTCAGGTCCAGATGGTTCCAAGTCGAGTTCTACAGACACTTTTGGTCGACTCTCTCAAATCTATTCATTTGAATGACAACAGAATTAACATCAACAACTAGAATTCCCTCATCAATAAATACTGCCATGATATCACTACTACTGAAACCGAATAAAGAGCCCTATAATGCAGCTAACTACCCCTTTCACTGATAAATAAAGACCTCCACAAAATCTTAAGTGACTTGTTAGCATCTAGATGGATTGTGTCATTCCAACTCTAATACATCTGGATCAAACAGGCTTTATCATAGATAGACAGTCCTCTGAACACACAAGGAAACTATTCAATCTACTACAAATCTCCAATCAAGTTATTCTGAGGACCTAAAATTATAAGGTGCGTTTATTAGGTTAGGGAATCATTTACAGGGTGGATTAAAGCACTTAACTCTTCTCCTGTAGCCAGAGTCACCAGAAATGGGATTATTTAATTATTTAAAAAATACATGTTTTTTTGGAGATTAAATCTTGTTTACCATAACCCCGCATCTGCTGTGATTGGTCAAGCATCGAAGTTTGTCACCATGCGGCAAGGGACTTCAAGGGATTGGTTGTATAAACAAAGCGGGCATGATTTTTAGTTGATTAGTTGTCCTTTAATAAAAAAACTATAAACTAAAAAAAGAGTGAAAAAATAAAAAATCTAAAATGTGTCAATTCAAGTCATTATTTTCTTTATGATTTCATATGTTGCTTAGATGTTATAAAGTTTTAAAATGAATCTTGATGATGACATAAAAGTCAAACTTGAAGCTCAAGTTCTATTAAAACGGTTCCTGTTTCAATATTAAACACTTTTGTTCATGAATAAATTAGGAGTCAATCATACTAAGTTATCAAGACTTGAGTAATTCACTTTCACTTTCCCTCGGACTCGTAACCCTGCGTGATTTATCAGTGAGATTAAGAAGTTGCTGACATGTAAATCTCAATTTGTGTCCTTCGTGACAAAGTGTATTTTGGATCCACCAGGTAATCACTACTATTACCTCCCATGGGCCGACACCAAACCTGTCGTTATCATCAATTCTTACTGGGAAGACATCAGTCATCGTCTGGAGTCTGCCAACATTCTTCTCTTCACCGCGGAGCGACTGGTGAGACGCCTTGACTCGGCACAAAGAAACCCGCAGCAACATGATTGTTTTCGTTTCCATTTTTCAGGAGTCCAATCTTAACTCACTCAAAACAGCCATTTTTGCAAAAGCATCTGAAAAAGAGCTGAGAGAGATCTGGCTCAAACTCATCAACCACATGATTGAGGACCTGAATAGGTAAAGATGAACTGTGTGATCGGCGACTCTGACATGACTTTGATGACTATAAGCTGCTCGGAATGAAGTCAGATCATGTGTTTGTTGTGCTCTTGCATTTGACATCACTTAAAAAAACATGACTTAAAAGTTTCCAGCTGCCTGACCTGGAGGGCAAGCCCAACCTGACCTTGTTGGATCTTCAACTCAAACTCCTCCGGGATGCCGCCGTGGTCAGTCTGAGGCAGATGGCCGGTGGGATGAGAGATGAAGATCCAGAGGTCAAGGCCACAGTTGGTGACATTGAAGACTGGCTGGAGAGAATCAAGCAGCTTGCGGAAGAGGTCAGAGGTCATGTTATAGTCAGGCTATGTTGTTTTTGACTTCAAAACAATGGGACATCAGAAGTGAACCTTTTATTAGAAATCTTAATAAAATCTTTGTTATTCAGCCTTAATTTTCAGCCTGTTTGTAGTCAAATCAAATGTGTTCCTGTATAAATAATAATAAAAAGAAAGAAAGATTACATTTTAACTTAAGCTTCAGTTAATCCTTAAAGTTTCCCAAGTTTTTTATTCTTTTTATCTGAAACCTCTCTTGTTTAAAACAGCCACAGAACAGCATGCCGGACGTGGTCATCTGGATGTTAAGAGGAGAGAAGAGAGTGGCTTTTGCTCGAATCCCAGCCAATCAGATTCTCTATTCCAGCTTCAGCGAGGAAGCCTGCGGCAAACACTGCGGACGCCCTCAGACCATCTTCATGCAGGTTCAAATATACATCTTTATTTTGAACTGTGTAATGCTGACTCAAGCGCCGCCAAAGGGCCACGGGTGACCTTTAAATGTATTTATGTGGCCTTGATGTAGTCACAAGTAAAACTATTGTGTTTTTAATTCATTTTGTTTTGTACTTTTTTTTTTTTTGTTTTATTAAAAAACGTATTTTCTTTAAATATAATTTGTGGAAGTTATTCTTTTCTGTCCTTTTTCTAGTCACTCCAAATGTATTTGAATAACAAAAAAACAAAAAAAAGAAATAAAATAAACGTTAATGTTAGCTTGTTTAAAAGATGTCCTTAGATTTAGCAAATGACTTTAAGAACATTATTTTGAATCAGTCCCATTCTAACTATTATCTTTCTGCCAGTACCCCATGGACAAAAACAAAGGTGTAAAAATCCCAGTCCAACTGCGGGTCAACATGTGGCTCGGTCTCTCTGCTCATGAGAAAAAGTTCAACAGCTTCTCAGAAGGCAACTTCAGTGTGTACGCTGAAATGGTAAACCTCTTTTTTACATGTGTCATTCTCAGAACCCGGTTGACTCTTTGGATGATCTCATCCCGCTTTCTCTCCGCAGTATGAGAACCAGGCCCGGGTGTTTGGGAAGTGGGGCACCTCAGGCCTGGTCCGGCGTCACAAGTTCTCAGATGTGACCGGGAAAATCAAACTTAAACAGGAGTGGTTCCTGCCCCCGAGAAGTTGGGAATGGCAGGAAGACTGGTTTGTGGACCCGGAGAGAAAGTAGGTTGAGACGGTGAAGGATGATCTCACACTCTCTTCACCTACGGTTTTTGATAAAGCTGTAACTCTTATGGATTTAAAGTGACAGTTAAACCACAACTAATGTGAAAACCCAACTTTCTTGACTCACTCACATGTTTCAAATGTTTGAAAGTCCTTATTTCCAAGATGCAGTAAGTTCCTCATTATGACCATGTTTTGAAGTCTGAAATCTATGCAAACAAGAGGTTACGAGAGCGGAGTCTATTATGATGTCGTGTGTTTTCAGTAGGCGGTACTTAAGATCATTTTCTAATGTAAATATTTCAATGAAAAGAGAGTTTTGTACAAACAGACATATACTGATGAGTACAATAGAGTCCATGATCTATTTAAGAGTCACTTAAATCAACATATTAAATCAACCTTTAATGTTTTTGGATGTTGTCTGGTATCGGTTGTGTAATACATACATACATTCTCACAAATATCGTCTCAACTTCTTCAGACAAAGAAAGAGACCAAAGGACAGACTTCCAACAAAATCTTATCTCTCTATTTCCCTTCAGGCGTTGAGATCATGGCCGTACAAGATAACGTTCTTCTTAAATTAGGGCTTGTCGTCATGGTCATGATCCGTGTCCCTCATCCATTCATTGTTCTTACAAGCCAGAAACGTTCCTATTCAATTCATTCTTGTTGAAGTTGTCGGTTGAATTCCTGCAGCACTTGAAATTCTACACAATTCCTACTATAAAAAGTGTGCATATTACAAGCGCTCTACAAATATTACTTACTTACTTACTTATTAAAAAATCAAGTAACTTAGTAAAAAGTAATTTTGTCAAAACAAGTTAATAGTAAAAACATGTTTGAAATATTTCAAAAGGACAGTTAAAACTTACCCTCTTAATTTATATATATATATATATATATACCTACATATATAAATCAATCATTAAATAAAAGCTTTTAAAAAATACTGAAAAGTTGAACTTGTTAATTGAAAATGTATCTTAAACGTCTTCCTTGTCTGTTACTCTATATATATATATACCATGTAAATGCACAGGCATTTATAGTTTAATTATTTTGCAATTTATTTTTTAACATTAGTTTACCTCTGTATATAAAGTATTTAAGCACATTTAAGACAGATATTTTGTTAAAAATCAACTTTGAGCTGGTACTTAATACATTAAATATAGATAATAAACATATATAATATTTAACATATTATATTTTTTATTTATCTTTAAATACTGCTCATGGTCCTATAAGTGTGTACCAGCCACTATGTCAACACGACTTAAGACATACAGAAGAACGTTGGCATTGAGTCATGTTTTGGTTTCTTCCTCTAAAGTGCTCACACTCTTCGTGTGAGTGATTTTCTGATGAGTTCCTACGCCCCCTTTTTTTTTAATCATCTTACTCCATCGCTGACTCACAGAGCTTCTGATCCACCTTTTCTCTTCTTCAGCTTGTTGACAGAAGCAGACGCGGGACACACAGAGTTCACAGACGAGGTTTATCAGAACGAGAGCCGGTTCCCCGGTGGAGAGTGGAAACCTGCTGCAGAGCCTTACACCGATGTGGTACGACTCCAGGCTCTCGCTAACACATGACACACACTCACACACACAAACAAATAGTCAGACATGTGAAAAATGTAGCTGCTGATAAACCAACAAAAGCTTGTGTATTTAGGTCTCTTTCTATTGTTTTCAGCT
Organism: Callionymus lyra; assembly: GCF_982586985.1. Lineage (NCBI taxonomy): Eukaryota > Metazoa > Chordata > Actinopteri > Syngnathiformes > Callionymidae > Callionymus > Callionymus lyra. The sequence continues at coordinate 22,013,954 of NC_141828.1, read as the reverse complement.
CTGGACAAACCCGTGGAGATTAACCAGCACATTTGAAACGTCCTTCAGCGTTTGTCTGTCACTAGAACGTCACTTTATTATTGTAGAGACTTAATGGTTCGTGCAAACAAAGCACTCAACATTTAACATGTAGCACAACCAGCATGAAGGAGCACCGTCACTCACAGCCAATGACAGAGTGGAAAAATCATTATAGTTTTTTGTATAAATTTACGACAGAAAGTTTTTATTTTATCATTTTTTAAGATAAAAAAACGATATTGTGATGTTTTTGTGTTGTGTAGAATGGAGAAAAAGCCCAGAGTCCAGGAGAGTTCGATTGTCCCTCTGGATGGAAATGGGAAGACGACTGGACCTTTGACGCCAACAGAGCCGTCGATGAGAAAGGTAATAAACAAACATTTTTAAAAACCCACACGTTTCATTAGACTCTAGTAGGGGTGTTAGAAAATATCGATATGGCGTAATCCTTTCCCACTATGCTGTATTGATATTTGACAGAACTTTATCGATTATTAAAAAAAGAAAAAATATATGATATATATATTTTTGAATGTATATTTTGTTTCATTGTTTTCCTTGCAAATCATATTTTGTGTTACCAAAGTTTCTATAGTTGATAGTGTGTTTAAAGTAAAACATTATTTTTTAACAACCAACATGCAAATATTAATTCCGTTGGTTAATTTTTCTGTTGTAATTAAACTTCCGGCCGCTAGATGGCAGCAGTCATTCTGTCCTCCGCAACTAAATGAACATTACAATCCTGTGGGATCCTGGCAATGACTAAGGACGAGAGGATACAGTCGACTCCAGCATCTTTAAAAGCTGATATTTTGGTTTCAAAATAATTAAAGAAGTTTGTAACACCATAGGAAAGTACTCAGGTAATACTACAAATATAGCCTTGTTACTACAGTATCACAATATGTATCGTAATGTTGTACCTGTATCCTGATACGTATCGATTCTTGCTAATACGTAGCACTAGAATCTAGAAATTCTATCAACACAAAAGTACTTCACTCTTGTGTCGTCTCTGGGTCAAGGAAAACGACCTTCCTGGCTTCCATAAATACATATGCAGTGGTGGAGGTCGTTCACATTGACCATGAGACAAAACAAGGGATACCACACTTACATTTGTTGTTGGACCCCAGGTCACCTTGACCATGAAATAACACAAAAAAACAAATATTTGTTTCTCTTTTTTCACTCCAGGTTGGGAATATGGTCTCAACATTCCCCCAGACGACAAGCCCAAATCGTGGGTGGCTGCAGAGAAGGTGTACCACATCCATCGCAGGAAAAGGCTTATTAGGAAGAGGAAGAAAATGGCAGAGAAAACATCTTCTGTGGTATTAAACAATTATGTACCTATTTATACATTAACAAGAAATGTTTGAGAAATAAAACTTCTTTTTTTTTCTGGATTAGTAACTAATAATAACTTCTTCTCATTCCTTCCTAAGAAACGGGAGACTGGTGAAGGCTGGGAACATTCATCACTTATTGGGTGGAAGTTCCACAGAAAAGAACGAGCTTCCGACTTAGTCCGCCGGCGCCGCTGGAGGAGGAAGATGGTTCCATCAGACTGCATGGGTGCTTCGGCCATCTTCAAACTGGAGGGAGCATTAGTAAGTCAGAAAGAAAGTTCCGCTCTTCTGCTTAAAAATCTGCTCCCTCGTGAGTCATATCCTTTAATTCTTCTCCAACGTCTGCGTTTTCCTGGATTTGACATGTTTATGTGTAAAATCCACTTTGAAAATTCTCAGTAAATAGCTCAGTCTCTCATTCTCTTATCAGGGAGTTGACGCTGATGACAAAAGTATCAAAGCGGAAGGACCCAAGCAATTCTTTGTCAACACACCGACGGTTTCCTGCCACTTTGCTCGTAAGTAATCATGTGGGATATTGTTTCTGTCCTGATATTTGAAAATAAAATTCCTCTCAGTGGGCGATAACATTCCTCATGTTCTCTGTCCAGTCTCCTATGTGTATCACCTGAGGGTATATGTGTACCAGGCCCGGAATCTCTGTGCCATGGACTCTGACAGCTTTTCAGGTGACTTAAAAGTAACAACAATAAAACTTTGTGTTAATTTTTAATTTTTTTGTCCAGATCCATATGCTCATGTGTCCTTCCTGCATGTGAGCAAAACCACAGAGGTCATCAACAGCACTCTGAACCCCACCTGGGACCAGACCCTCATCTTTGACAACATCGAGATCTACGGAGACCCTCAGACCGTCGACCACAACCCTCCAGATGTAGTCCTGGAGTTGTACGACAGGGATCAAGTGGTATTTATCTCTTCAAGCTGCAAAAAAATAAAATAATAAAAAAATAAAAATAAAATAAAGAAAATTATACTTTTAAAGGGCAACAAAAATCAAAACCCAAATTTTCTGACTGTAATGACAACCCACTTTGTTTATAAAACGAGTTTCCTTAGAGGTGGAGTCTTCCTGGATTGATGACGTATGGTGACAAACCTTGATGTTTGACCAATCACAGTAGAGTGGGCATGGGTATGGTAAAGCTTTACCTTACCTTACCTTACCTTAAACAAGATCTCGGCTGCAGAAAAACGAAGGGTTTCAGTGGGCGGGGCTTAAACACTTTACTAATGTAAATATTTAAATGAAAAGAGAGTTTTGTACAAACAGACACATACTGATGATTAAAATAGAGGTCTAAGATCAGTTTAAGAAACACTTAAATCAACACATTAGTTGACCTTTATGAAAACATTTTTTTTTTATCTTTTAAAAGTTTACAAGACCTTAACTATAATGGAGCAATATTTAAAAAAAACAACAACTAAAAACACGTTTGGTTAGATTTATAATCTAACCCTCCTTTAGATGAAAAAAAGTAAAGATTTTGGCTGATTTTATACTATTCTGTCTCACTCTTCATTTGTTAGGGAAAAGACGAGCCGATGGGTCGCTTTACCTGCTGTCCTGTTGTTAAACTGGACCCTGGTGTGGCTGAGAGACCAAAGCTACTGTGGTACCCCGTCACTAAGAAAGGCTGCGGTGCTGGAGAGGTGCTGATGGCAGCTGAGCTATTACTGAAGAACAAGGTAACATGGAAGACACTTGTTTGTAGTAGAACCCATTTTCATCAACAATAGTGTATTTTGACTGAAGGAGGATGAGACAGATCTTCCTTTGGTTCCACCGCGGAGAGCGGAGAACATCTACATGGTCCCACAGGGAATCCGTCCGGTGGTGCAGCTAACTGTGATCGAGGTAAAACAGTTTTTTATCTTGTCTCGTCTGTGACCTGTGAGATGATCTGCCGGTGTGCACGCAGGTCTTGACTTGGGGCTTGAGGAACATGAAGACGTATCAACTCGCCGCCGTAACCTCTCCCAGTCTGATCGTGGAATGCGGTGGTGAGATCATCCAGACGGCTGCCATCAAGAATTTCAAGAAGAATCCCAACTTCCCCGGATCAGTTTTGCTTCTCAAAGTGGTACTAACTTGAATCTTTTTGCTGAACTGGCTTTTAAATCCACTGCTTGTGTTGAAGTGATCACACTGGTTTTCACAGCTTCTTCCCAAAGAAGAGATATATGCCCCGCCCATCGTCCTGAAGGTCGTCGACCACCGACCTTTTGGTAGGAAGCCTGTTGTGGGTCAGTGCACCATCGACTGCTTGGAGGAGTACCGCTGTGACCCGTATCGCATCAACAGTGAAGTCTGCATGTCTGCACAAGGTGAACTACACAAACACTGCTACTTATGTACAGATAAACTATTGCTGCCACTTTGGAAACATTTTGGTCACAGATTATTAGTGACTTATTTGTGTGTTCTATACTGTATGTCACACACAATACAGACAAAGCTTGTTCACTTGTGAAAGCCTTGTTTCAGAACTGTTTCTTTTCCAGTATTGTAAAAATGAAAGAAATCAGTTCCTTTTTAGAGATATAGGCAAAAATGTTTGTTCATTGTAATGTAGCGACTGGAGCTCAGTGGTCTTTGTCTTCACCTTTGTCCAAAAAGACACACATAAATGGCAACTAAAATATTAATTTAAGTGTTTCTTAAATAGATCTTGGACCTCTATTTTACTTATCAGTATGTGTCTGTTTATACAAAACTCTCCTTAAATTCAAGTAATAAGAAAATATGCTTAAGCCACTGAAAATCATTAAATCCTTTAATAAATATAATTGTTGATATTTGCAGTTGCGATGATACATGCAGCCCAGGGAGACGTTGTCATAAACGTAGAGGACGGACACGTTTTGAATAGCGAGGTGAGTATCGACTCGCTTGCACATCAGTGCACCTGTATTTAACTGTTTTTTTTTATTGATATATATCTGAGGATACATGATTGTCCTCTTCAGGAGGAGGACGCTGTGGACTGGTGGAGTAAGTTCTACGCCTCTGTCGGGCGGGACGACAAGTGCGGCCCGTACGTGAAGAAGGGATACGACACGCTACAGGTAAAGTCATTGTCATCACAATGTTACACAACAGCATATGTCGTGTTCGTGCCGTAGGTGTTTTTACAAGATCACTGAACGGTGACAGAAGGGCTTTATAACCGGGCTTGTCTCATTGCTTTTATAACACAGAAAATATGCCTATATGTTAGAAAAATATATATATATCAGTCAGTTGATTTAAGATGACCAAACTCTCAACAAATATGGTTGAAATTCGTGAGATTTGAGTGTTTTTGAGGAAGATTAAGTGACAATAGATGGAATGTGGTTGTGAGGTCTTCTTGGGTGTTTCCAGGTGTACGACTCTGAACTAGAGCAGGTGGAAGAATTCAAGGGACTGACAGATTTCTGCAGCACCTTCCGACTTCAGCGAGGGAAGGATGATGACAATGATGACGACGATCCTTCTGTGGTGGGAGAGTTCAAGGTGAGAGACGACGCGTCCTGGCTTTCGCTCTATGCTGCCCTCTGGTGGATACGAATCAGAAAAATGTTCACTACTAGAGTAAAACGAAAACAGTGGTACCGTGGTGCTGCAATTGATAAAAACATCACATGTCTAAAACACAAATAGATTATATATAAGTTAACACTTATATATTTACTAAATTCAAAAAGCTTTGAAAATATTAAATATATATATATATAAACTGTTTTATCCCTTTTTCTGTTTTCAATTATCAGGATATTCAGCTTAAATTGGAAACTAATGTGTTGATTTAAGTTTGTATAAAATAGATGTTGGACCTCTTTTGTATTCATCAGTATGTGTCCGTTTGTACAAAACTCTCTTTTCATTGAAATATATATTTACATTAGAAAAAGTACTTAAGCCCCGCCCCTGAAAACAGGAGATACAATCTAGCTTACCATAACCACGGCCACTCTGCTGTGATTGGTCCAGCATCAAGATTTGTCATTCCTGGCAGTCTCCACCTCCAAGCGACTCCTTGTATAAACAAAGCGGGGTGTGATTACAGTTGGCTGGAGGAGGAGTGAAGCCATTATTATGTGATAATGGACTCCCCTCTCATAACCTCTCGTTCGACGAGATTTCAGACGGGGGAGAACTTTATAAAGTAATAACTTCAAAACATGTTCATGATGAGAAACTTACTGTATCTTGCAGAGGAAGACTTTAACATTTGAAACATTTAAGTGAGTCAGGAAAGTTGGGTTTTCACATTAGTTGCCATTTAAGTAAATACATTTTCTCTCAGTTTATTTGTTAAAACAACTTATGTTCCCCCGGATGTGTGTTTACCGGCAAAGACTAAACCGACTATAATAGAGAAGGAATCTAAAGCTGTCACCTTCACTGCATCTCAGGGATCATTCAAGATTTACCCGGTGTCTGATGACCCAAATGTGGCAGCTCCACCTCGACAATTCAGGGAACTTCCTGAGAGTGCGCCCCAGGAGTGCCTGGTCAGGATCTATGTTGTTTGCTGTATTGACCTGCAGCCCAAAGATGCGAACGGAATGGTGAGTTTAAACAGCAGGAGGTCAATTCTTTAAGCCGATTTCAACACTGAAGTGCCTGTCTCTGATGTTTCAGTGTGATCCATACATAAAGATTACCTTGGGCCGCAAAACTGTGGACGACAGAGATCACTACAAAGCTAACACGCTCAGTCCAGAGTTCGGGAGGTATAATTGTGACATTTTTAACAGGGATGTCAATTGCGCCCTGTGACATGATATTCTGCAACCGATCTTATGTTGTCTAAGTTTTTAGTGCAGGTAGAGCACGGGACTCCATTTTTGTTCAACATCAGATGGAATAAGTTCACTGCATCAAATGTTATCATTTATATAGCTTTACTTGTATAGTTTAAATACAGATAACAGATAATTAAATAAAATGGCCCAAATTCACAGTAAAAACACACAGAAATACATAAAACATTGGACCAAGATTTTCAAAAATTAGATTTGTCAAAGTTGTTTTTATTCATTCTACGGTTCTCTCAGCACCACATACAATTCCTGTTTTAACATTAGTAAGTAAGTTAGTTAGTAAGTAAAGGTTATTTCTAAAGTGCTTTTCTAGACCAGGGTAACAAGGCGCTTTAACAATCAAAACTATACACAGTTACAACTATATAGTGACTATATGATTCTGATACGACAATGAAATGCATATTTTAATGTAAAAACTGTTTAAAAATCTGTCGTATTTATAGGCTGTGACAATATTAAAAAAATAATAAAAAATCCAGCAACATATAGAAAAAAAGATCTAGTACATTCTTGGAGTGGTGAACTTGAATTGAAGTTTTTTGAAGAATTATGAACTGAAGAAGTTCATTTCAGTTGAATCTGTGAACCAAACTTTGAACTAGTTCTCATAGAAAGTGAACTTTTCAAACACTGTGTACGGTCAGCCTCTGCTGTCATAGTGAACTGTCCCTCTGTTGTGATTCAGAATGTTTGAGATGTCCTGCTTCCTGCCTCAAGACAAAGATCTGAAGATTGCAATTTACGACTACGACCTCCTGAGCCGAGACGAGAAAGTTGGGGAGACAGTCATCGATCTGGAGAACCGACTTCTGTCACGTTTCAGAGCGTCCTGCGGTCTCCCTCAAACCTACTGTGTGTGAGTACAAACTCATCTTCACCCATATTAGGTTGTTTTTCTTTTATCAAATGAAACTACCTTGAAATGATGGACATATTTTAAATATACAGTTTTATTGTTTTATTTTTTATTTTAATGCCTCAGCTCTGGGATCAACCAGTGGAGAGACCAGATCAGACCATCTCAGATTCTCCAGAATGTAGCACGCATGAGAGGGCTTCCTCCGCCAACCGTTGAGGGGGATGGGACCTCACTCACGTTCTCAGGAAGACAATATTTCCTGCATGACTTTGGTAAAGTTGTTGTTGTTGGCTGCTGTATGTCATACTTAGACACTTTGATTCAACTTCTTTCAGAGGCGAATGCAGTGATCCAATCGCATCACGGCCCTGCCACAGAGAGACTTGCTCTTTACGTCCTAAGAAATCAAGGATTGGTACCAGAACATGTTGAGACCAGAACTCTCTGCAGCTCACACCAGCCCAATCTGTCCCAGGTGGAAGCTCCAACCTCTGTCTTCACTTTTAACCATACATAAGCTTGACTTTCTGTCTCAACTCACAGGGGCGCGTCCAAATGTGGGTGGACATTTTCCCCAAAAGCTTGGGCATGCCAGGACCACCGAGCCAAGTCTGCCCACGTGTAGCGAAAAAGTAACGCAAACTCAACTTTGAATGTGTCACACCTGATGGTAAAATCTGTTTGTAACCCAGATACCACTTGAGGGCCATCATCTGGAACACCAGTGAAGTCATCATGGATGAAACCAGCATCACAGGAGAGAGCATGAGTGATATCTACGTAAAAGGGTACGTTAAATAGTTCAGAACGATCGTCCAACTCAAACTTTGTTTAATACGTCTCTCGTCAAAGATGGATGTCAGGAATGGAAGAGGACAAGCAGAAGACAGATGTTCACTACAGATCGCTGGATGGAGACGGGAATTTCAACTGGCGCTTTATCTTTGGCTTTGACTACCTTCCGGCGGAACAAATGTGCGCCGTGTCCAGGAAGGTAGGTGAAGGGTTAGGGTAAGGGTTAGGGTTAAGGTTAGGGTTAGGGTTAAGGTTAAGGTTAGGGTTAGGGTTAGGGTTAGGGTGTTAGACTACGGATCAACGGATGCTTATTTTATCTTATGTTGTTGATCCATGTATTATAATTTTGTTGTTGTAATTGTTATTATCACTTTATATTATATTATTATTATTATTATTATCATTTTTTACCTTTTATTCAAGAGAGTTGAATCTGTTTCTGAACTCTTTCATTCTTGTACGTTCCTGAACCACTTTGTTTCTTTTTGTCTTTGCACGAAGGAACACTTCTGGAATTTGGACAAAACTGAGTTCAGAATCCCCCCGAAGCTTGTTGTGCAGATTTGGGACAATGACAAGTTTTCTCTGGATGACTACCTCGGTAAAAAAAATACTTAAAAAGCAACAAAGGATCAGGAACATGCTGTAACCGTGTTGCATGTCTGTTCTTCAGGTTCACTTGAAATAGACCTTCTGAATCTCATACCTCCTGCCAAGACCTCCACCAAGTGCAGTCTTAAAATGTTGCCAGGACTGACCAGATCCCCCTCCTCAAGCAAACTCGCGCCGAACTCGCTTTTCTCCCAGAAGTCTGTCCGAGGCTGGTGGCCATGTGCGCTGGAGCAGGACGGGAATCACATCCTTGGTGTAGGTCGACAGTACTTTTCTGTTACTGTTTTATTTGAGGTAACTGTGAAATATGTGTGCAGGGGAAAATAGAGATGACACTGGAGATAGTTGAGGAGAAAGAGATGGAAGAAAGACCTTCTGGAAAAGGAAGGGACGAACCCAACATGAACCCAAAACTGGATCCACCAAAGTAACATACCCAGTTATATTCTAGCGTCAAGATATATGTGTTTTTTGTTAACACTTTATACTTTCAACAGCCGCCCGGATACATCTTTCCTCTGGTTCACAAACCCATGCAAGACTATGAAATTCATAGTCTGGCGCAGATTCAAGTGGCTGTTCATCGGAGGGGTTCTTCTCCTGCTGGTGGTCCTGTTCCTCGGGATCCTGTTCTACTCCCTGCCTGTAAGAGCATGTGGATTTAAACTATGATTGTATTGGAAAGTAATTTGACTCTCTTTTATTTCTGCAGAATTACATCTCAATGAAAATCGTCAAGCCATTCACCTAAGCAACATCCCAAAGATGGCGTTCACACACATTCCTTATTTAACTGTTGGCTTTTGTATCATTGTGGAATCTCTGTGATGAAAAATATTTCTACTTAAAACGCACAATTCCTGCTCTTGCCATCTTAATTGCACAACAATTAGATGAATGTAAACAATTATGAATAAATACTTTTAATAAATTATTTTTTATCTTTTTGTCTGTGTTTCTGAAGAAAAGTGTCTCTTTTTGAAAAAGAAAAAAGTTTTCTGCAGGTCAAATTAATCTATAGAATGAAAACTGTTTGATTTTCCTAATAAATGTTAAATGTTTATTGTTTTTTTCTTCAAATTAATTGCCCATACAAAACATATCATTCTCTGTGGAAATATATATTTTTTATTTTCATACAATTATATATATATATATAAATAACTCATTTGACTTATATGATTTTATATTTTTTGTTCAATATTTGTTCGTGGATATATATACCCTTGGTATAAATAAAAGTGTACGTTTATTTTTCGTTCAATCATGTTTGAGTTCTATGTAAGTTAAACAATTTAAAATATTATTTATATTGACAATTTTTAATTTAAAATAGAAAAATATCCAGTAAATTGATCTTTCATTACATTTTTAAAAGCAATTTAAAGGCTACGTATGTATTAAAAGATTTCGAAACTGAAAGCCATTGACGTTGTTGCTAGGATACCACCTCGTAAACCACCCCTCCTTACCAGATCCTAGTTCTGAACGGTCCTCGCCGCTATGCCGTCAAGTAGAGCTGATGTCGTAAAGCAGTAGCCAAAGCAAAGCAGAAGTAAAGTATTATCCGGATAAGAACTAAAATATTTAACTTTTCCTTCTTTTGGATAAGCGATATATGACAGCAACATGTAGCACATGTAACCCAGCGTTCTCATCCAAAAAGAGCAATTCAGGTTAGTTGTTTATTCGATTTACAGTAACATGTTTGCTAAGTCAGCGCTAGCTCGTGATGCGTTTAATGTAACAAATGGGCTTTTCATCATATTTGGTATTTTACAGGTTCGATAGACAACTTAAAAACCCCCCTTAGGTAAAAGCGACACATGTTATACAACGTGAATTTCGCAAGAAATGTCTAACTGCAGCTGTGTTGTTACATTTTAGTCTAGACATGAACTCAACAGTGTTTGTTTTTTATTGTTAGCCAATGACGCACTTGTTATTCAGTGTCATCTAATAATAACTGCAGTGGAAATATACTAGTATGGATATATCTGATTCGCGGGGTTTTTCTACAAGATTGAAAGAAAAAGTAAAACAATCTTCTCCATCAATGTAACTTTAAACATAACGCAACGTGTTATTTTCTTGTCTTATCAATCCCTAAACTGATGTTTCATCACAAACATGCCTATCGAAGGTTCAAAAGTTTCCCTTAAAGTATTGATAAATCACTCACTGGCCAGAGTAGTTGTTTCTTTCCAACGAAAATCTGTTCATTTGGAATCTAACTTTGTAACGCTGACTTCAGGTATGAGCAGAATATCGTATCCTTTTTCAAATTAGGAGAGATAAACTTAATACTGATTCAAGCAATGGATGTCATTATATATTTAACATTAAATACAGTATCAACGTTTTAAAATATATTTCTGCATAAATTAACATTTCCATGTAAGAAAATACCCTTTATTTTGTTGTATATATATAATATATAAAACTATATATATATAAATGGGGTTGTATCTTATCAGTTGAGAACCTTCTAGTATTAATAGACTAGATGGCTTGACATATTTTAGAGTAAGGCTAGTAAAATGATAAATACGTTAAGTTTGAAGCAGTAACTGTAGTTTAAATGTAATATTGGTGTTTATTTGCTTGTGCACATTTGGTCTCTTTTTAGATTTTGCTGGCAAATTGTCTGGTCAGACCTCAAACATGGATAAAGAGCCACCACAGAGGTAAAGTATTTAGTCTTTAATTGATATTTAAATGCATGAACTGTTTTAATGTTTTACTTCTGCTGCAGTATGGATGATCATCCAGAAGACGTTGAGTGTACAGTACCAGAATCAAACACTGCTGACGAACAACCGGCATGCACTTCCAACTCTGAGAATGTGGACGTGGACTGCACGGCGCCGGAGAGCAGCCATGTTTTGACAGCCTCTCAGACGACAATGGAAGTGGAAGGGGAAATTGAACTCAACGAGGGAAGTAGTTCCTCATGCCTTCCTGAGGAGTCTGGTTTACCTGCCGCTGGTTCTGAACCTGACAGTCCAGGGAAATGCGTTGATACAAAAAGTGAAGATGAGATGTTGAGTCTGCACAGTCCTGAGGACAAGGAAGTGCCGTTAAATCGTGGCACTGAAGAAGGCCTTGATGGACGTGTGGACTGTGGATCTGCAGAAGCTTCTCTCATTTCTCAACAACTGGTAAAACCGCCTGAAAATCCAACCAAAAATGAACGGTGTCCGGTCCTAATGCCAAATAAAACAAAGGAGACCACAGAATGCAGCATCTCATTTGATTTGACTCAATCTGTTGCAAAATCTAAAAGGTACTCTTTCTTACTTTTTTCCATCACGTTGACTACATGGACTGGTTTTATGCTCATTTGCATTTTTATTCCCATCACCAAACCATGGACTGAAGGGGGCTCGGGACACCAGTTCAAGATCTGAAGAGAATGCCTGAATGCGCCCCCCCCATGCCTCACTTGAAAGCAGCGCATAACCACACCGTCACTATCAGGGTGAGTCAACTCTTGTGTCTAGGCTTAAACTACCTTTAAATCAGTGAAACAACCGAATCCTCTTAGAAAAGCAATTTTAGAATAAACATTTAATTTAGGGGAAATCAAGGACTAAATTCAGAGAAGCGACTTCTCACTATACCCAGAGGATCTCCTGTCAGACGGTCCTCCACGTCCCATAGGACTGCTGCCACTGCTGCTTCGTGGCTGTTATTTTCCCTCATATCAAGCATCATAACTTTGGAGTTTGTCAGTTTGTTAACCTCAGGGATTCTATTTTAAAATTGATCTTTCTATTTTCTTCTTTACATCAGATCAAGATGCTCAGTCATCCATCAAACAAGCGACCCCCTTAAACTAGCTTTCTTGTTTTGCCGCAAGGGGATCATGATGAGAGAAAGTTAATATTTTATACTTACAATTTACTATATATATATATATATTGCATGACAACTGAAGAGTCACCATCCCTTTTTTCTTTTCCTCAAACCGCTTAAGCCTATTTTCACTTAATTATTGCCTACATTTTTGAATTTTACAGACGGATTTGCTCTGGGAGAAAGGGATTTTGGTTCCGCACCCTAGCAATCTCAAGGATGTGTGGGATGAACAGTATGTAAAGATGCCATTCTCTGCGAAGAACCTGTTCCCTGTAGGGACTGAGGTAAACACTTTTCCAATGATACAGCATATAAAAATACAATGTTTATTGGTGTAACCATGTAAATATGTTTGATGAATTAAGAAACATGTTTTTTGTATTATTCAGGAAAGAGGACTGACACGTCGCTGGGAATTGATTCGCTCCTCGTTGCGAAGGGGTTTTAAGAGTTCTTTGGATGTGCGGGTAAGAACTTTACAACACAGTCCAAGTCTTGGATGGCACAAGTCTAAAATCAATCATGAAACAGTTTCTTACAACATAGTTTGTGATTTACTGCACTTTTTATGGACTTAAAATTAACCATTTAAAGCTCTTGAAGGGTCAGACCTGATCCTCTGACCTTGAGTTGAAACTTCAAGTATTTATCTTTTAATAAGCAAAAAACACACACGTTTCTCCCTCTAGCTCCACAGATGTATCAATGAGATTGTTTCTGTTGTTGATGTTTATTTGTTGTAATTAAAAATGCAATGGTTCAAATATTTAGTCAATTTATTATAACCTGTGTTTGTTGAATTCTTTGCTAACCCCTCATATAACTGAAAACAAAAAAAAGCTCCTCTAACGTTTAATTTCTTAAATGACCACAAGGTGGCAGGATTTACTACCGGCCTTCTCCGTGAGAAGCATGGTCACATAGAGTGACAAGAAAAGTGTCAATCACGTGTCTCAGTTTTGACTTCACAAAAAATATTAATTCAGGTCCATTGAAATATCTATTGGTGCATTTATTTTAATAACCCAATAGCAGACATTATTTTCTCCCTAATACAAAGTTAATTAAAATCGATTAAAGTTACTAATCGTATACCAAAGACATAAACCGTTTTTACCCAAATTACACACTTTTAATGAATAGGAAACAGTACAGACTTAGTTACTTTTGAATTCGAATGTTTGTTTTCAGCCACAGAGATTTTTTTTAATCAAAAGACATGTTTATTTCTTCTCCCCTTAGGATGCTATTCTGACCTACAATACAGGTCAAGCAAAGAAATGGGACTTCACTGCCCTGAACCTTTTCTTTACTGAGGTAAGCTCAACTGAAATAATCTGATACGATATTAAATACATTTGAAGCTTGTGGGGAGAATGTTTACTTCAAGCTGACATACCCAGTAAGTGCAGCGAGTATAACAGCAGCAGATGTTTCAGGTGAGTCAAGGGATTGACTCGCTTTCTTTTTGTCTCCCTGCTCTCTTCAAAACTACTAAATGTTGTGTTTTGACAGGTTGCAACTGTCATCAGGTACCATGCGATAAAAAAAAAAGAGAGAAGAAGTCTCTTGTGGGATGGTGACTAACTGTCTTCTATTTTAGATAATTATTTCTTAAATTATTTTCAAGATGTGTTTAAAGCTGTAATGGAGAAGTTGAAGTCATACAGTTATAGATATAAACCACAGAATTTCACCTGTAAGCTACTCCTCTCAGTGAATGATGGTCTTGCCTTCAGCAATACTTGATTCCTCTTGAGTTAGTTCATAAACCTTGGATGAAAAACCTTAAAATATTGTTATCTATATGTTCTGCTTCGGCACTTTGGCAAGATTTAGAGAACTTCTGATACAAGCTCCAGACATACCGTCATATGTTAAAGTTGAAATGAATCCATCCCTTTTTTAAGTTGACAAATAAACTGTGTTTAAAACCGTGGAACTGAAACCGTTAAATAAGACCAATGAGTAATACAACAGGGATATCTAGATCAGTTAAAATGTCCAAAGATTTCAAGTGCTACGGATGAACAAATGCCACTAAAATGGATTTCCTGTGATCAGAAGCTAATATGTTATCTCTTGGTACCTTTAAGGAAGGTATTTCAGTGTCATTTAGGAGCGCTGAAAGGTTAATATTTAAAGATCATGGCTATTACACAGTAGGATTTTATCGATCGACGCACTGATTATAATTGAATCTCAATTTTAATTCCTGTTACAGCTAATTGAGTAATTTTGCTTTTTGTCATCCATCACTGATAACTCTGCTTAATTTGATGCATGCGTCAGTCCCAGAGGGCCTTTTTATTATTTTCGTAGAGAATGGCATCAGGGTTGATGGATCAATACCTGCCGGAGCTATTCCACAGTGCACTTTAATTAACGAGACCCATTAAGTTTGTCCCAACGTTGCATAAAAAAAGTGACAAATTGAAGTCTTCACGATTTTTTTTTTTTTTAAGCTATGTATTTATAAAATATTATATAACCTGCTAATACTGCTGCTCCAAGACTTATGAGAAAAATGTCAGCTGCTAATTCTGCAACATACAATTTTCCCAACAGTTAATTCATTTCAAATATAGAGTCCAGAGTCCAGAAAGTCCGGTGTAATTACTCGCCAGACAGACAATGCTTTGATTGGCTAAACAACAATCTATTCAACCACCGTGTCACACACAGTAGCTGGGAATCCATTCTCTTCTTCTTACTTAATTCCTCTTGCTGCTACATTTTACCCTGCAGGCTGGATTAATTTCTTTCTCTCTCTGTGATTGACAATATTCAGATCGTCCAGCATCCAGGAGGGAAAATAAAAAGTTGCCCAAATTAGGACTTGTCAGTCTCTCTTCTGCCAAATGAAACTGTCACAATGTCACTTTCTGCGAGAGCTCGGCTTGAAACCTAGTCTGGAATGAGTCCAGCTGCTGCATCAGTGAGAATGATGACGGATCCCAGAATCACAATTGAAAGACAAAAAAGCCATAAATTGAAGGATTTATAGCCACTTTGCTACGTACGGGTATTCTTTTTATATATGAGCAAAGATCATCTACAAACATTTTTGGAGACAAAATATTACACTTCTGAATCCGGAAAACAAATGAAAAATAAATCATTGTTCATGATCATGAATATCTATTTAAATCGACTCAATAGATTACATGTTCTTTCTATACTAGGATTTTGTTTAAATAAAATAGAATAAACCCTATAAGATTATAGGCTAATAATATGCTAAAATAACAAAGTATGTCAAACATTTTAAAGTATATTTTGAACTGTGAGATCACTCGTCCTGTGATTAGTGTTTCCTTTGTGCATTTATTTGCCTCCAGTTTCATGTCAAACTATTTAGTATGTTCTACAGAGGTAAGATTAACAGACCAGGGTTAAGTTAGTTTGATATTTAATATTCATTCTGGAACCAGTTAGTCAGCGATCACGGCCAGTCGAACCAACAGCCTCTTTAGCTACAGCGGTTCGTCTGTTAGTATCTGATAAGGTCGTCTTTTTATTTATTGTCTGATAATTATATTAGGATGATTAACGGCATCTGTCACATCCCTGTGTTTTCACTGTCCTGGCTCAACTCCACAACTAACAAAATTAAATTATTTTATACATACAATTAGTATATTAGCTGGTTCTCTTTTTCACTTTTTGTATATTTTATTTTCTTTTAAGAACAAAAATGGAGAAATACACTATGTATGTCTATTTCAAGTCTGAGCATCTGTGGAATCATTGTATGTTGGTTCAATACATGATTTGTAAAGATTTGTAATTTTTAATCAAAACCAACTTTTTTATTATGCATTTAGAAATCTCAACTTTTTTATTGTGATCTTGCATTTTGAATTTGTACAAATCTTTAAAAATGCGACCAGAACTCCTGTCTGGACGGAGGCAAATTCAATCTAATCTTAATCTAAACCAGGGGTGCCCACACTTTCTCGGTTTGCAAGCTACTTTTATAATTATCAAGTTCAAAAGATCTACCTTCATCAAATTTGCTCAACATAAGTACGTACATACTTTACTCAGATGACTAGCACTGAATGAAGTTAATGGATTGATAATCAGTCATAATGGAAGGATGTGTGGAAATGCTCACTTACATAAACAACTAGAGTCAAATATTGCCAGTGTCAGTAAGAAGGATATTTCCTCATAATAAGATACTTTTCCTCTGAGAGTAACTTCCAAAATGTCCATAAGACCTGGTCTTAAGTTCAGTGTCAGCCTGTGTTAAATCTCATCCTCCACTGCAGACAAGTTCAGACTCATATGTACTAAGAATTGCATTGATTTCCTACTAAAACTTCATTCAAATCCAAATGGTGCACAAAAAATATTCAGATGTAAGAATCTGTGCGTGACATGAATTCAAGCCCTTTTTCTTTGTTCATCAAATTCAACAAAGACTTCAGACGGGTTCATCCCTTTCCATGCCTCCATTTCAATATGTCGATCATTTAAATGAAGCACAAGACTTAAATTTCTTCTTTTCTGTAATAATGAAAAAAACAAAAACAAATGAAAACATGAATTCAAACTAACAGTTTATATTTGTTAATTTTAAACATGTCTGCAATGAATCACACTATTGTTAATGAGTTCAGATGTGCTCCGGTGTAAATGTTTATATTTTACATACACGCTTATTAACAAGAAAACTGCATTTACAGAGGCGACCAGTGGATATTTTTAATTTTAAAACATCTCCAGATGAAGTTTAACGAGAATAAAACTGTTAATCAGTAACTTCACATCATCATCGCTTTGTCTGATCGTCTCTAAGCGTCATTACAATTTGTGTCTCACCTGCACAACTGTTTAACGTGTTTGAGCGTATTCTTATTATATTCGTGAGATAAAGGTCATCAACAAATAGTCATCATGTGATGGTGTATTAATACAAGTGTGTTTTAAGGATGTATCCTCGATCACGTGATCACGTGAGGAAAACCAGCATTTGTTGCGCTTTCATTGGAACCTGCAGCTTCACTTTGATGGAACTGACGTGATGTTTCTGTGACTCTCTTAGAGAAGACCTGAAGTGGTCAAGCGCGCATTATTTTTTTTGATATATTATTTTTTTTAAAAAGCTTATAATTCTCTATTCTTTTTCTGAATTGCGTAAAGTGACTGTCGGGAAGTCTGCCTGTTTTGCTGTTTTTATTCTTGATTCATATTAACTTTGCCGTGCGTACACTGGAAGAGGCGGGAGCTCAGATTGGCTGCTGTGCATGTCAATCAAATTGTCAACGAATTGGCGCAATAACCATTTGATTGACATGCACAGCAGACAATCCAAGCTCTCTTCACTATTTTCTTATATCATATTTTATTAAGGCACGCGATTTACTCGCAACAGCTTCGCGATCGAATGGTAGATCGCGATCGACGTATTGGGCACCCCTGATCTAAACTGTTTCAACAGTTTCAATCTCCTCCCCCTGCTGCAGTAAGAGCCGATTCATAACACACACTCTTTGTGTGAATATTGTTACTTGTATATGTTAACTGTAAAAAAACAAATAACATAACAGTAAATTAGTCATTCCGACATTGACCCCTGTGACCTCTCCTCAGAGGAAAATATCTTAACAAAAAAGATCTTGTTTCTGCCATGACTTGCTCCAATGTCTAAGAGGCCAAAAAAACGAGTCAGCAGGATTGCTCGGCTTTATTGAAGAAGTCACAGCTCTCGGCATCTGTTTATTCAGCATCATCCAAACACCATCAAAGTGAAATGAGTATATTATTTATTTTATACACAGGTTTACGTTGGGCTGTCTCTGGGCAGTGATTGTCCAAGAAGCGAGCTCTCAGTTCACATCATAGAGGAAGATATTTGGAATCAACTATATATAACATGGATCTTGAATAATAAGCTTATTGGAGACAACAAGTCCTTATGGCTTATCACAGGTCACTCTTCGTCCAGTAAACTTCTTCTAAAAATTATTCTAAAGAAATATGATTCATAATTCCGATCTCAAACTGGATCTGCTCCAATGTAATCCCAGCTGTTGGAGTTGAGGTCAGCATGTGAAGCTCCAGACCAGATCATTTTTCACATCCCCACCACTATTCGCTATCAGTCCCACAGGAGCGTTTTATGATTCCCTCCAGCTCATTACTTCTGACAGCATTTAGTCAGAGCCGCTCTACAGCCGTATAACCGCCTCCGACCAAATCACCCAAAGACTTCCTGTGGAAATTGGAGCCGCCTGGCCACTCCTTCCACAATTGGTTATTTGCATTTACTCCAGAAGGCCCATTTAATCAGCGCCAGCACTCTTGCTTACCTTGATGAAGGAAGCAAGTGATTGATAATGCTGACATTCCAAACCAATGGTCTTGTAAGTGATTGCGTTGTAAATCTGGCTGTATGATGGAATAACTGTGTGTTTAATTTAGAGGGAATTGCAGATGGATGCTGAGGTAAGCTGAAGGCTGAAGTATGGATACTTTGACGGTGCAGGCTCAGTCACAGATAGATGGGTACCCTCTTCTCCGGCTGCTGCAGGTTTCCTCTTTTATATAACGAAGTGAAGCTGCACAATAGTTCAGTTATTGACTTAACTTAACTTAACTTTTTCTCCAAAGAAGGAAAGCTTCATTAAAAGCAGTGTTTTTATATGATGGCAGCCTCCAGTATATGTCCAGTTACTGGATTGCAGGCTTATACCTTTTTTTTTTTAAACCTTACGTTCCCGCTTCTTACAGTCCAGAGATTTTAAAGTCAAATTTGCCTTTTTTTTTTTGCTAGAGCTGAGTTTTACACTCCAAAGATTCCTGTTAGCAGCAGTCTAACTTGGACTATACACTAGGGGTGTGTTTCGGCAAGAATCTGGGGGGATACGTTTCATGATACAGGGGCAATGATACAATACATTGCGATATATTGCAATACTGTAGGAACAAGGATATATTTGTAGTATTGTCGAGTACTTGTAGAATATGCAGACAACATGACTCTTGACAAAGTCGTAATTGCTTCCAAATTTTAAACCAAATATGTCCAAACATCAGCTTTAATAGCTGCTTAAGTCGACTGTATCCTCTCGTCCTCAGTCATGCCTGGTATCGCTCTGTCTTTGATTGTTGCTTTAGCTGAGGACGTAATGATTGCTTCCATCTAGCAACCGAAAGTTTAGTTTGAACCCAAAAACCTCTTTATATATATTTGCATGTTAATTGTATATATATATATATATATATATATATATATTTCTAATAAAAAAAACTTATGGTAACACATAATTACGATTTGAAAGACATAAATGGGAGAAAAAAAAGTTTTTCTTTTGAAAATAAGGAAAACGTATATAGTGCTGTCTAATATTGATACAGTATCATGGAAAAGAACATCACAATATATCGCCATATCTATATATTCTTACACCCTTACTAAAATTCTTCAGTTCAGTTTTGACCAACTTTTGGAATACATTTTTTGTGTGAAAGTAGGAATAAACTTTTCAGTTATTGTTGTATTTCAAATCCAAAGACATAATACTAAAAAATGCATGGGGGAAACTAAAAACAGGTGAGTACTTTATTGATAAGGAACCAAAGCTTGTGTAGACTCATATCCACCTTCCATGTTCTTTTGGTCAAAATTGGTGAACTGAGATTAAAGTAGGAATATCACTGGGTCAGTAAATACGGAGATTTCCGCTCTTTTTTCAACACAACAAAAAATACAGAGTCCTCATCACAATTTATGCTCCATCCTATGCCTCACACTAACCATCTCACTTCTTTCTATCTGTCTTCATCTTTGTGTTTTCTAGTATATGGAGCGTTCAGAGGCAAAACACTATTTTGACTTCGTACTTCCGAAAATGGTGAACCTGGCACTAATGGCCCCTGAGATCTGCACCAAGGTGAGTCCGGTTACTGCCATTTGGAAAGAGCTAGCTTTTACTGTGAAGTATGACTGACAGGCCACCAAATTAACAATTTCCAATATCAAACTGAGGACATTCTCTGGCAAGAAAATGGTATAAAAATGCACTATTCCTCGAATAGAGTGCATCATGTTCACCTGTATCACAATAAGTAGATAGTAATTAATAAAATGTTTCCTTTGTTAAAAAATGCCACTCGTTTCATGGAATGACCCGTAGGAGTTTCACATGATGTAGAATCAGGGACGATTATACACTGAAACTGGATGACTAATAAAGCCACTATGAGATACTTGGTGGCCAGCCATTTGTAGTTAACCACTATAAACACTGCTTGAAATATGGAGTTTGGCTGACGTTTTTAAGCTTTTAATTGATTGCTCAATCCCTGCAGTGCTTCAACAGCCACAACACACTTATCATCATCCATGCTGTGGCCTATATGACTGCACTGTGTGTCTTTAAATCACCTTCTAAAAATCTTTAAAGAAAAAGAAGAAAAAGCTGCACTAGCGCTTAACAAGGTTTTGGAGATCTTTCAACCACTGCCTTGTTAAAAAACGTCTGAAATCTCACATCTGATTTCAAGGACTTCTTTAATGTGGGATGTTCCTCTTACTTTTGGCTCCACTAGCCCAGTGCTTTTTTTTATTATGCGTCCAACCCTCCTCCTCCACTCGACGTACCTCTTGTCAAGTCTTGTTGTCAAATAAAGCAATCTGTTTTGGGTAACATGTTTGGAATTCATTTCAATGACAGAATCGATGCAGCTGATTCATGTCATGTACCTTTTGAATGTCACGGTCATCCGTCTGAATTTGAGTTTGATTTGAAGAATCTGAGCCTGGTATTGACCTAACGAAGTTATGCGAGTCTTGGTGGCTTTAATTCCACCCAGTTGATTCATTTCCCCACGTTTAAATTGTGCGGAATAAAATGGAACATTTCTGTCTCGTCATCTGTTGCAGAAAGAAAATCTTCTATGTGAGGAGTGTAATATTTGAGTGTGTGTTATTAGAGCTCCTATTGATCTGCTAACTGGGCAGCCTTGGGAGGCTCTTTAGCTCTAATCACCGAGGATGGATGAGACCCGTGTGTCCGACAGAGTGAACCAGGGGGAGCGCAAGAAAACCAGGACCTTAATTACTACCACCCATTTACTTAATGGAAGCCTCCCTGTCTCTTCTGCCGGCTGGATTGCTAAACCAATTATCTATCACCATTAGCCTTTGGAGCCAAAGAAGCACCAACGTAACCTTGTGTGCTTTTTCCACTGCATCTCCCCGAGTCTGCATATTTTCCAGTCTAATCCGAGTGTTAATTTGGCACCACTCCCTTGCTTAACTCTTGCTTATTCTTAACCATGTTGTCTTTTATGTCCCTCCTTAGCCGATTCCGCTACTTAAGTCGGGGGTGGATCATTCTTTGACGTTGTCTCAGGAGCAAATTGCCTGCCTGCTGGCCAATGCCTTCTTCTGCACCTTCCCTAAACGCAACTCCCGTAGGACGGGGGAGTACGGAAACTTGCCAGAAATCAACTTTTCCAGGTAGCTACTTGCTAAAGTAACACACACAATACATCTCATATGTCCATGTGATGAGGCTACTTTGTGAAAGGTTTTTCAAAAAGGAGTTTTTTGTCGACATCTTTTGCATTCACAAGTCACACTTTTTACTTCTTGTCCAATAATGACAGATTTAGCTTTAAAATATGGTCACACATTCAATCTCTCCTCTTGTGCAACACGCATAGAAGGGTAAGTTGTGTGTCTATCGGTAACTGTCCAAACTTAATAATAAAAAAAAACAATTGTGCACTGGTGTCTACAAGCCACAGTTTTTCTATTGTTATTATTATTATTATTATTATTATAGTAATATAATAAGTGAAATAAGTTTATTAGGTCAGTGCCAGTCTGTGGGCCCTTTGTTGGCCGCTCAGACTTACTGTCTGAATGTGTTTTGTTTGGAAAAAAGATGGTATTTCCTCTGGAGTAAAATAAGATTGTGGCTCTTGACTCATAAAGACGCTTGTTTAAGTTTATTTAAAATTGAACTCGAAACTAGTGAAAATTAGTAAAACACACATTCTCTACGATTCATTTTTTACCGTTTTTGTCTGAAGGGTGGTTATAATACCGGTCTGTTGTGCAAAAAACTTTAAGGACCCCTAGATTAAATGACTCCACCCGAAACAAAATTCCACTGCAATATAGTCCATTAAAACATATTTCCCATATCTATTAACAAAATTCTTCTTCTTCAAGATGAGGCCGTTAAATGCTTGAACTTGAAGTGACACACCAGTTCTAATTTGTCTCTTGGCAGGGATTTCTAGAGACAAAAAGCCATTTTGCCACTCAAAGAAAAGCATCATAAACTGTTCTTTTTTAATATGATTTGTGGCTGTATTATATTGGCATTTAAACAAAGAAGAAAAAAAAAATCTAGATTCTTTCTTTTTTATAGTCTCAACTTTATCCTCTATGGTTGAAATGGTCTTTATGCTTTTGTATAATGTTCCTTTCTTTTATCTACGACACAATTTCCTGGACCCACACAACACTATCCTGTACTTCTATACCCTCTTTACTTTTAAACACCTTCCTGCTTACAGGTGAAAATTATATATTTAAACTTGGGATTGGAAATTGAAGAAAACACTGTACATTAATAAAAAAACACAATATGAAAAAGAAAAAAACAATAAATAACGAAATAGTGTGTACTTTTATTTTATGGATTTCCTCTTTGAGATGGGCAAAAGGTCATTGCTACATTTTTGGTTTATCATTTTATTTAAAAATATGTTTTTCAAGTCACATTTACATAATTCCTTAATTCTTGTTCTGCTTAATCTGAATCTTGATTGAATTCATCTGCATGATCTCTCAGTGTAATAACGTTAGCATTGATTCCAGCTGCTGGGCAGGCAGTTTCAGAGCCGTGTCAGGACTCAGTCTTGCTTTCAACTATCAGCATTTCTGCCTCCTGCAAAATACAGGAATTAGCCTCTGAGTTTGTGAGCAGATGAGACGAGACAAGACAACCAGCACGGTCTAAAACGGGCCGTGGATCGTTACCGGCCCTCCCTTTTCCCTGTAATTGAGGGAGTGTCTGTCACTTTGCTTATCGGCTACAGTAGCGCTCTGTCTTGGACAAGCAGAGCTGCAAGCAATCTGCTGATTGCTGTTTTGGCAGAACTGTCGAGGTTTGTCCTCTCTGCACTGATGGATAGATTTGAGAGGGAAGAAATGAGACGGAGACCAATCTCTTTTGCTTGTCCTGCTGCCCCTGCTTAAGTTAAGACAGTGAAACTAGATGATTAAGACCTTTTGTCAGATGTTCTCCTGTGTTTGTCATCCGTTCTGAGATGAAGAGGTGGTAACCATTATTTAATCTGTACTATTGCTTTGACAAGTTCATGCATATGTCGTCCAAAAATTGACCAGAGGGATCTATAAGAATCCTCTCAATAATCCTGACGTATATTTTTGTCTAAATCTTATAATGTGTTCGGTCACTTGAGGATGTAGCTTCACACAGCTGCATCCTGAACTTCTGTTTTCCTGTCTCCATGTTACTGTCATAAATGACTCCTGGCCCGGTTTCTCACATTAACTGACACTGGTTCAGATACATTTAAGGTGAAACTGTTTGTTTAGGAAGCCACTAACTACTCTCTGGATTAGATAGAGAACATGTAGAAATGTCTTGCTATGATTAATGTGATCTTTTGTTTTTTAAAGGTTGTTTGAAGGACACACGTCTAGAAAAATTGAGAAATTGAAAACACTTTTCTGTTACTTCAAGAGGGTAACGACAACAAGTAAGTCTGAAATGGTAACAATAACATTTCACCTAATGCAACATAACAATTTGTTTATCTTTTTTCACAGCACCAAAGGGACTTGTGACTTTCACCAGACAAAACTTGTTTGATCCTCAAGATTGGATTAAGTATGTATTTCTACTGACTCCATTTAGTTCTTCCTTAATGTTTAACAAATAAAACATGTTTATCTTAAACATGCACACATTTAATTGAACATTTTAACTGTATGTTTCTCTTGATTTTTCTTTTAGCTCACAAGCAATGTTGACCAATTTACATATCACATGTAAGGGAACGATCGAGGATGATGGTCACGGAATGCTGCAGGTGATTATTCGTTTTTTCATTTTATTCAAACCAACATACGATCAAAAAAGTGAAAAGTGAAGAGCTGATTATAGTTTCCATTTGATAAGCTTTTTTTTTTTCATTTACCTGTTCTGTTTTTTACACAACCTGACGGGTAAATCTTTTTACAATGACAAGGATGTGAAGCATATCTGAATTATGATTAAAAGAAGCTGAGAAAAACTCAATCTTCAAACAAACTTGTTAAAAGTTAAATATTTGAACTTTGTTGATAGTTTAGATTGAAGAATTGTATCAGTTGCTGCTTAACTATTTATCATAGATCAATGAGCCAGAGAATTGTGACCAATTGTGTTAAGATAAAAAAAGAGTCAAATTACCAGAAAACAAAAAGGCTGTCAACAAGAGACAAGTTTATAGGGAAACTAAAGTGAAACCCCAACTCTCCTGACTCACTCACTTGTTTCAAATGTTGAAAAGTCTTCCTCTCCAAGATGCATCCTCATCATGATGATGTCTCCCCGTCTAAAATCTCAGCGAACAAGAAGTTACGAGAGTGTAGTCCATTATGATGTAATAATGGTTTCACTCCTCCTTCAGCCAGCTCAAACCACGAGCCACTTTGTTTATAAAATGAGTCCCTTGGAGGTGGAGACTTCTGAGATCGATGACGCGCAGTGACAAACTGCATTGCTCGACCAATCACAGCCGAAGGGGCGCGGTTATGGTAAACAAGATTTCATCTCCAGAAAGTATTTGCAGTGGGTGGGGCTTAAGGTTATTTTCTAATATAAATATTTCAATGAAAAGAGAGTTTTGTCGCTTAAACCTTTACTCTTATTATTCTGTTGAACGCTTCAGTATCCACATGAGTAGCTCAGAAAGGCAGGGGGTATTCAAGATGGCCCAGGGGTGGGGTTGGATGTGGAAAAATGACAAGGGTGAGCCATCTCTGCGGGGTGATCCAGTGGGTCCAGAATAATCAACAGGCCGGGCACTAGATGTCTGGACAGGGCAGTGTGGGCTGTCATCCTGTCAAGAGGTGAGCTTGAAAGGCAGCGAGGGATGGGGGTTGAACGAGTGGAGGAGGTGAAAAATTTGATAAGAAGGGGCCTGAAAGTGTAAACACATGCCCATACAAACACATTTGCTGCCACACAGATTGACGTGGCTGTGCACCAGTGAGCAGAACCCTCACCCCGGCCTGACGGTTCATATAGCAGCTCCACGATTGAGTCGACTGTCTTTTCACTCACTGCCACAACATGAGAAAAGATGAAATCGAAGCACGGTTTTAATAGTCGCTGCCCTGAAATAAATTCTCCCAGACAAAACGACGCAAATAAGTTATTTAATTACATTTTCAATTACATTACTGGCACATAGTTTAAATTTCATGGTTAAGTTATTTGGAAGGTTTTTGGTAAGTTATGCTTGAATAATATTATAATCAAAATATTTTGATCAGCTTTTGTCATTGTGAAGACATGTTGGATCTATTTCTTTTTGGTTTAAATGATAATTTGATATAAAGACCTTTCGCTCATTTTTCATTTCTCTTTTTTCTTTTAAGAGCAACTTATGTGTTGATTTAAGTGTCTGTGAAATTGGGACGAAGAATTAAATCTTGGACCTTTATTGTCATCAGTATATGTCTGTTTTTACAAAACTCTCTTTTCATTGAAATAGTTACATTAGAAAATTAAGCCCCGCCCACTGAAAACGCTCATTTTTTCTGGATAAAAAATCTTGTTTACCATAACCACACCCACTCTGCTGTGATTGGTCATACATCGAGGTTTGTCACCGCGAGTCATCCTGGAAGTCTCCAGCTCCAAGGGACTCATTGTGTAAGGAGTGAAGCCATTATTACGTCATAATGGACTCCACTCTCATAGCCTCTTGTTCGCCCAGATTTCAGATGGGGGAGAACTTTATAAATTAATAACTTTAAAACATGTTCATGATTTGGGACTTACTGCATCTTTGAGAGGAAGTATTTTGTCCATAGATCTTCCATGATTTCAAATAAATATAATTTATGTTAATTTAAATAATAGACCCTAAAATGTGCACTTTATTGCATATATTCATTTCATGATCCAATAAGACAAAGATAATGGAAAAAAGAATAGGCCAAACAGTTTGAATCTTTTATTACGAGAAACAAATGTCATACATTTTTAGATTTAATTTATAAGTCTTTATTTTCCAGGTGGACTTTGCAAACAGATACGTAGGTGGAGGGGTCACGGGAAACGGCCTAGTCCAGGAAGAAATTAGGTTCATCATAAACCCGGAACTAATCGTCTCTCGCCTTTTCACGGAAGCCCTCGAGGCAGAAGAATGCCTCATCATCACAGGTAAATCCAGATGCACACGGATCAAGGCAATTTAACAGAATAGAATTGTTGTTGAGGTGTGGGTAACTGCAACTGTTTTCATTTAGAAATTTAAAAATGGGATGTCCAGCAGACGTGCCACGTTTCTAGCTTCAACTAAAGTGTTGCTCTCTAAGCTAGTGACAAGAATAAACACTACTTCACACTAGTCTCATGAAGTACCACAGCTAGCCTTACAGTGGCGCCGTATTGTCTCCCCAAACGTTTTCCAAGTCACCTTCACTTGTAAGTCACCGTCCTCCGCCCGCATCGCGTCATCTTGCCTCCCTCCCCCTTTTCCTCCTCCTCCTCTCCACTTAACTTTATTACATTTGGACAGAAAAAAATTTATAACCCAACTAAGGTCATTGCTGCACTAATGGAATGGACCAGTGATGCCATAGATTCATTCAATTCCTGCAATATTCTTTGCACGCAGTCTTTGCACTGCCAGTCTGGTTTTTTATGAATTCCTGTAAGTTCTTTCTCTCCCATTTTGTTGTTGGTTGTCTCACCGAGTGTCGGACCTGCAGTTTCCATTGAATCGTGATACCGGTCAGGTGGGCGTCGTCAGACCGGACGTTCGGAGTCCGAGATTTAATCTAATGATGGAATCTTGTTTGCCAGGATGATGTTGTGGGTGGTTGCCTGGATAAAAGGATCAAGGTGAAGGAGAAATCCATCTCTCACGATGAACAAAATGATACCAGTCGCTGCGTCAAAGACGTTGGTGTACTGCTAGTTAAGATCTGCCTCATGGTTCCTCCACAGACTTTTTTTTGTCTTCAGCTGCCAGGATGCTGTTCAACCCTCAGTAGCACTTCTATTAGATCAATAACTAAGAGAAGCAGCAAGTTTTTTTTGAGTCTCAAACCCTGGGCTGTGCCTGAATATGTTCAATGAATGATAGTTCATGAACCAGTTTATACTTTGGACAACGTTAATTGAACTTATTGTTATACTGGCTGATGAATGTGACTGAGAAAGCATTTTTTCTGACATCTGTTTATCTTGATAAATATATTTTCAGATTTCTTCAGGGCCTAACAGACACATTTGCAGCTAAGAAAATAGGTCTTAATGTAGAGCAGGAAAAGAAGAGCAGCTACGGTGAAGGTACAACAGCATTTTGAACAGAAGATACTAAGTAACACAGATTTGTCCTATTATCATTTAAACACGTTTTATGACGAGGTCGATGAAGATGGAGGAATCTTATATTTCTGTGTAGACCTTGCCCAAGATCACAAATGCGTCACTGCTACTCTGGACCGAATGACAGAAATGATGCAAAACCCTTGTTTGTTAGGGTTCAAAATAAGATGTCGGGATCATAAACACTTATTTTAACTAAATATTTCAATTAAACGAATAACTTAACAGTTATTTAATTTTTATATGCCCACTTTAATGTACGACTCAATGAATAATAATAATAATAATTCATTTTGCTTACATTATAAGGCGCCTTTCAAAACACAAAAGGAAACCATACAATATAATGGAAATATTAAGAAAGTTACAAAAGATCTTTAAAGTAAACCACAAAACACGGAAACTATAAAACCAGAGTTACACAAAATGTATTGTTTTTTCTAATTTGTCTTAATTTTATTTATATTTATGTCATTCATTGTTTTCTATACTGTTTTTTCAAAAAACCATATAAGATCAATTACAATACTGATGATAATGGCTTTTTTCGGATTCTTCTGATGATGATGAAATGTGACTTATCATTTGAATTAAAACTGATGGAATAATTGTCTGTTTTGTCACATAGGCTGTGGCAATAAAAAAAAGAATAGCTTGTAGCATCATGTAAAAAAATAGCTATGAAGTAGTCTGTGAACTTTGAACATTTATAATTATTAACTATGAACTGAAGCAGTTTTTTTTTTTATGTGTGAACTGAACTTTGAACTAGTTTACGTAGAAAGTGAACTTTCCCAATACTCCAAATATCCTTGTGATTGTTCGCCTGAACTGAAGCTGCAGAAGCCGTCTACAAATGGTCATGAATACTGACTTAAACGGTTCTTAAAGATATATATAGTAGTGATGGGTTGATGAGGCCTCATGATACAGCTGTGAAGTGAAGATGATACAGTGTCTTATTTTCTGAAAGTCCACTAGATGTCACTCTCCGCTTTATAATATTTGCTTTAGATCTACCTAATCTCACTGTCTCTAATTTAATCAAACCTGGCATAATTTTCAAAATAAGAGTCTTTACTACACAGCTTTATTACGAGGCCTTGTAATGTATACAACTGTCTTTAAAGTGCCTCGAATGTTTTAAAATAATATTTCTAATTTTATGCACCTATCAAATCTATATTGTAACTCATGTGTTATAACAATAATTGAATACCTTTGACTGGTTACATTGATCCCACACCTCAAAAACATTATTCATTTAATTTCCGTCAATGAATTATTGACGTCAAACCAAAACTCAATGTGGTCTGAGTTAATGTGTTCTCGTGTCTTTGTAGGGGAAGAGAGTCCGTGCTTCTGATATACATCTTATGTTTAATCCCAACTAAATGTCTTCAATTTGTACAATTTTCCCCCATCAGAGCTGAAAGCTTTTCATTTCCGAGCCCAAGTAGATGAGATGAATGGTTTTTATTTATGGCGATCCAATACAAGCTGATACAGTGCACTCACATCAGGAGCCTGAAAGCACTTAATTTGATTTAAGAAATAAGACGCTGAACCAGATTAAGACCCGCTGCGTGCTCCGACTACCAAACACTGAGTTTCTTTGTTTTTCGTCTTTCCTGCTGTGAAGGTGCTGAACAGTACAGTAAATATTCCGGATATTCTGACGACTACAAGTGGAAGGAAAGCTACAACGATGAGACTCGCAGGTAAAGTCGCAAACACTGAACGGTGTATTTACATCAAATTATCAATTTCTTAACTTGTTTTTAGGGACGACTGGCACAGACGATGCATTGAGATCGTCGCCATCGATGCTCTTAAATACAGACACTTCTTAGACCAGTTCTTCCCTAAGAATATGACCAGAGAACTCAACAAGGTGATGTATTCTTGAGGAACATGCTGTAAATAAAAAACTTAATTAAAGGCTTTACTTTGGTGTTTTGTAAAAAGATGTATTGTTGGTATTACAAACATTGTATTTCTTCGATTGTGTAATGTATTTAAACTCTTTTTTACGTTCTCTTCTGCTTCATAAACGCCAGGCTTACTGCGGGTTCTTCCGAAAGAACCGCAAAACTGAACACTTGTCTGCGATCGCTACCGGCAACTGGGGCTGCGGAGCGTTCGGAGGAGACACCCGACTGAAAGGTACGACCTGATCGGTTAACTCGACACAGCAAATAAAACAAGCAGCTCTTGTGCGTCCCTCAGTCTGGTCAATTAGCAGTACTCTCGAGTGTCACTCTCGGGTTTCTTCCCTCCCTGTATTGATCGGTTGACACTCATTTATGTTTTCCATTAAAAGGGCGATTGATTACAAGGATGGGATACTATAAATTCAAGGTCCCCCGAGTGTTCTACTCAAAATCCTTCTTTATAAGCAGCTGTTCTTCTTGTTCTAAATTATTGAAATGCTTTTAATCTCATTATTATTAGTGTTGGTTTATTCTTATTATATATTATTGTCATAAATCAGATCATCCTACTTCCAATACTGGAAGAAGTTTTTAATTGTGTTTTCTGTCAACACTAATCATCATATTTTATATGTTGAACCGTTGGAAACATGTTAATTGCTATTCATGCTACTTCAGTTCTTTTGACACAAGTGTACACTGAGGGGAAAATCTGTATTTTTAAAGTGTCATGTTATATTTATGGAGCCCCAGACATGAGATGATTAAATAAAAAAAAATGTTGTGGCCAAGAAATGATTAAAATAGTTTAATTTATTGATGGCGGTTTAACCTGTTAACGTCATTGGCAAGTCTTGAGTACAAGTCTCCAGAACCAAATCCCCGGGTTTCAGCCCTGACTTGGTATTGACATTTTTACCTGATTATTGTTAAAATATTATTGTGATTCTGCTATTTATATATTATTGACTTCTGTTTAAAAAAACAGTTTAGACATTATTTATATTCTCAGATATTGACACCAGAGAGTTTATTCTGAACAATGTACTTCTTTAGTATTTCTACCATTTGTTAGACTAGAAAATATATCGCATTGTTTTTATTAAAATGATCTGAATATCTAAACAACAGTGTCCTTTTTTTGGAGATTCAAATATGGTCACACTAAACGAAGGTACCTTTCCTGGACAACTGGGTAAGCAAACAGAGAGAACCTTCACTAGAAACTGCAACCAGAGCCTGTCTTGTTTCAAAGTTGGTTTGAGAATAGTTCTAATAATATTCTAATTTTGAACAAAATACAATGTAAAAAGCCTATGAAAAAGACAATATTAAGCCTATTCTTCAAGGTATATTTTTTCCTCAAAAATCTTTTGTTCAAAAATAATCGGGTAAAGGTGTCAATATTGAGTCTGGAGAACATGCATTTTAACTGAAATGTTTTCACACTGCCAGAGCCGTCATTAGCATTTGAATAAA
The DNA here is from genome assembly GCF_982586985.1 of Callionymus lyra. NCBI lineage: Eukaryota > Metazoa > Chordata > Actinopteri > Syngnathiformes > Callionymidae > Callionymus > Callionymus lyra. The sequence continues at coordinate 21,982,591 of NC_141828.1, read as the reverse complement.
CAAGATTACAGACGATCTAATGATGGGTTAGTTTTATTTATTTAATTAATCTGAAATATCATTTGGTTAAATTAAATATTTATAAGCACATCATGGTTGAGTGTCTGTAATGAATGAATGCTCCTTATAGTAGATGATTGACTCTCTTGCTATACATCATCTCGTCATATGAGCTGCTTTCTTTTCACCAGAAGCCAGATTGTTCCTCTCTGATTGCTGATGTTCACGTCATGTGTTTTCATTCTGAAATGAAGCCATACTTTGCGTACAGCCGTGTAAGTGCGTTTGATTCATTGCACTCTTTCTCCCTCAGCACTGATTCAGTTGATGGCAGCTGCGAATGCGGGCAGAGACGTGGCGTACTTCACATTCGGAGATTCCCAGCTCATGCATGATGTTCACCTGATGCACACTTTTCTCAAAATGAACCACATTACAGTCGGTAAGAAAAAATACATTGTAAGAAATGATTTCAAATTTTACGCAAGGACTTATATGTGTCCTTGTCCTCGTAAGTACTCCTCCCACAGTCCAAAAACAAAAAAAAGTGTCCCCAGGCTCTCGCCAGAAAAAGCCTGAATCTTACGTGGACATTAATAACTGTTTTTAACTGTTCTTTTTGTTCTCAAAACCGCACATTACATTATTCTTAATAATTAGATCGACAAATACATTTAAACCAAGCTCAATTTGATCTCATAAGATCAGAAATAACCAAAAATATAAAGGTTTAAGTTTGTACTAAACAGACCAATTTAAAAAAAACGACAAACAAAACACATTTTCTTTGTTTAAAAGTTGCCTGATAACCAAATTGAATATGTTCGATTTATTAAACCTTCCAACAACATGCATAATAGTAATCCTCACGTATACATAACATGGCCTGTCGCAGGCCAGACATGCTGTTCATTTAAGCCGATTACTGGCCTTTCTTTAATATGAATTCAATTGGTTTTAATTCAGATTTTTGCGGATGCCACTCACATTTGATCTAACAAAATACCTGTTAGTTAACAATCGTGTATTTTATAAACTACAAGGTTTATAGAATATGTTAATTGTTAAGATTTGCCTTAAAAGCTTTAAGTAAAGTGACAAAACTTTATAACATGACAATGAATAACATTAGATTTTAATTTAAAATTAGGTAAACATTTTCAATTGACTAAACTGTTATTTCAAATAATGATATTGACTCCAAAAACCTTATATTGCCAGTATTTACAACACTGGAATTTGTTTTGGTGGCATTACAGAATATATATATTGAATAATATGAATTTAATAAAAATAGATAAATAAAATCAAATCAAAATAAAATAACAGACGTTAAAATAATAATGAAAAAACATTCCATTCCATTATCTGAGTATTAATGGTCCGATAATGCTACACATTATTAGCTATTTTCAGGACAATGTGGCTAAATGTCTTTCTCTATGAATATAAAACCCGTATTTATATCATGCTATTATGGGATGTTGACGATTAACCAGGCGCGATCCGCCTTCAGTGGCAGAATAGAATAGAATAGAAAATGTTTATTCATCCCCAGAGGGGAAACACACTTTTACAACAGCAGCACAATTGAAAATAAAGTGCAAGGAAAAAAAAGAAATAATAAAAGAGATTATAAAATAAAATAAAACGATCTCAAAAATATACAAATTATTTACAATATTAGAAAATTAACACTATTAACAAAATAAAATAAAATAAAATAAAAACAAAAAATAAAAACACACAAGAAGAAAAAGAAAAACACACTACGGATTAACATCAGGATATTTAAAGTAGAACAGTATGCACATGCACGGGAAAAGCAACATTCCTCCTGTAAGATATTCTCTTTTCCCCGTCCACTCACTCTCCGCATCTAAGTGTATTCATGACTAAACTGACCTCAGCACCTCCCCCTCTTTCATTTTTCTAACTGACATTTATTGAGGTCTTTTCGAGAAATTCCCCTCCAGCCATCTCTTCCATAAGTGGGGGAGCTTTGCTGTTTGCGTGTTCACCACTTGATGCAAAAAAAAAATCCCCGGTTCTTCGGCTCCTTTTACAATGTTGTGGCTCTTTGTTTAATTCAACCTGCTCCCCCTGCTCCCCCCTCTCCTCCTCTCCACCTCCTCCTTCATTCCAGGCCGGCTCTTCTACGTCCTGACGGAGTACTACGAAAAGGTTTGCAAGAGCTGCCATTCGTCAAAGCCCAGCGTCACTCTCTATAAGTACATCAGCGAAAGGTTCGACCCCGAGTCCGACGACGCCATGGACACCGCCAAGGAGCCCATGATGTCACCCGCAACCTCAGACAGTCATTAACCGGCAGGGGGACCCCGACATGCCCTCCAGGTTCAGATCTCAGCCTCACACATCTTCAGTTTCCACACTGTTGCCTTTATCTGCTTGAGATTTGTGGTGTCGTGAGGAGGAGACGCTACATGGTGTTAATAGCAATAGTCAAATCCTGGTGGCTGTGTGGCCTTTTTTTCGATCTAAAAGTGACTTCTAGCATTACTTGGTGGCCAAAAAGAAGAATCACACGCATGTTCGTGGACACGTTCAATGTTCAGTTTATCCCTTCATTAGTGAGGAAGAGTGGCGACCTTTCAGTCTATGCATGTTGACATCTTTAACACTGTGGCAGAGAGCTTCTGCTCTTCTAGGCTTTTCATTCGCTGCTTCTTCTCGAGGGACCCTGTGGTCTCTGGAACCCTCTCAGAAGTGATGTATCCATCTTTGAATAATATCTGTGCGTTATGATAAAAATATTGTGATAGCAAAATAGTAAACAGAACCATCAAGTATCAAAGCCTTTGTTGACTCTCGTCATCTCTCGACAGACTCTAGTTTACAAACGTTGCATATTAAAACAAAAAAGTCTTGCATTGTATTGCTCTCTGTTTTTTTGTTGTACTATTTGTATCAATAATTCTTAATCAAAATAAATGTTTTTATTGAATGAAGTGCCGCTCGCTGTTTTCCATCGGTCGGGCCAGGTTCTTGCAAGAAGGATTCTGAGATCAAACATTTCTGGATGATTCTGTTCCACACGAACATGTCTCGGACTAAACATTTCTGTTCATTTAAGAATTAATAACTGGCTCTTATTTGACGGGAATTCTGTCAGTTTTAATTGAAATACTTGCAGATGTCTCTCACATTTGACCACCTAACAGGACCTTATCAGGCTGGATAACTGTAAGTTTTTGTAACACTTTCTCTTGAGGTATCTTTTTTAAGACATAATAATGCATTTATATATGTTTTGTATTTTTGACTTTATAACAAAGTTTGTAAAGTATCTGTAAGTTGAATGACATTAATATCAAATAACATTATTTTATTCATGAACCTAAAAATCATTTGTCCGACTAGTTATTGTAGTCAATTTAACGAAGTTAAGTTATAATTTTGCATTCTTGAATTTAATTTCCCCATAAACATGTTAAAGGATATATTTATGAAATATTTATACAAAATAAAGTCCAGCAGTTATAAACGATGTTACATCACCACAGAATAATAACACAGCGATTCCTTTAAAAAAAAAAATCATGTTAATGATCACGTCTCGACACTACAGTAAAGCTTGTACTGGAAAAATAAAATAAAGAAGTCGGTCTTTGATTGTGCTCAAGTGACTCTAACTTATTTTAAAGGGCAACTTATGTGAAAAGCCAACATTCCTGACTCACTCACATGTTTCAGGGAAGCAGGAGTCGGAACAAGATCTGGCCAGCACAAGGATTACCGAGGCAGAATGTTCTCTAAGGACCAAAGACATCATTGTGAACCCTTGCACAGGTAGACAGGGACTAGGTTCATCACACTTTCAGCAGTGATCAAAGTCTACTCTTAGTGAGAAGAGGGCCTTGATCCAGGAGGAAGTCTGAAACCTTGAGGAAGAACGCAGAAGAGCAAAATCCATTGAGCTTGCAACTCAAGGAGCCTTGACGAGGTGGAGCCTCCCCAAGAGATCCATCACATGGAGTGAACTGTGGCGGTTGGAGCCCTTCCTGATATCCTTTCTACTACGAGCTGTGACACCTTACCGACCCCAGTAAATTTGCACAGGTGGGGGGGGGGATGAGGGAGGACTCACTTTGCAGATTGTGTGGCGGTAAAGGATCAATGGCGCACATTCTATTTGGTTGCAAGACCTCTTTAACCCAGGGTAGATACAGGTGGCGCCATGACAAGGTGTTGCAGATATCCTGGAGCAAGAGAGGAGGAAGAAGCAACCAACTAGAGCAAGACCACTGCTGGGCATCATCCTTCTAATTACTTTATAAAGTTCTCCCCCGTCTGAAATCTGGGCGAACAAGAGGTTACGAGATTGGATTCCACTATGACTTGATAATGGCTTCACTCCTCCAGCCAACTGTAATCACGGCAAGCTTTATTTTTAGTTAAAAGTTTTTTATTAAGTCCCTTGGAGGTGGAGAATTCCGGGATTGATGAAGCGCGATGACAAACAACAATGTTTGACCAATCACAGCTGAGTGGGTTTGGTTAAGGTAAACAAGATTTAATCTCCATAAAAACAAGAATGTTTTCTGTGTGCGGGGCTTAAGATATTAATTTAAATAATTCAATGAAAAGAGAGTTTTGTACAAACAGACACATACTGATGAGTACATTAAAGGTTGAAGATCTATTGAAGACACACTTAATTCAACTCATTAGTTGAACTTTAAATTATTTACTTTGATCCGCTGAACTAGTTAAACCCAACAATATGGAACAAGTCTATAAACAATTGAATCCTGATTATTAAGGGGGTGCAGTGGCACCAAGCAACTGTACTTTCCTCCACCTTGAATTATTCAAATATCAATAAGGAATGCCGGCTTGTCGGCGTTCCAGCGCGGCACTTGGAATCCGTCTCGGCATCACGTATAAGGTAATAAAATCATAAATTATTTAATGATTGGTTTTCGTAATGACATGTGTTTCCATTGAACAAATTGAATTCGAAAAAGCTTTATCAGATGGCTGTGACGTGGACTTCCATAAAGTGAGGCCAGCTCTGTCATCCTAAGTGGATTACACGTTATCTGTTCCTCCCCATCGCTGAAGGTTGAACCTGAATCCACTTGAAATTTTTAAATGTGCAGCGTAGACACAGGATCTTAGAAATAATGTCACGGTTTGACACCATCCCTCATAAACATGGCTTTTAAAAATTGAAGAACCTCGTGGCACGAGGGGGTTTTCATACAGACGCCAGGTCAGTTATGTTTCCACATCGGGATGTGATTATTCTAAACTGGATATAATCGAGGCTGTGGTGTTACCCGGCGGCCACAGGTCTTTCCATTGATGAACACTATTAGTAAAATGCCACGAAGAAAATGGTCTGCGCTCCGTCTTTGTCAGGGAAAAAAGAGTCACAACAACGAAATGGCATTTCTGTTCATAATTGCCTGACCCTGCGTTTCTCTGGTCACCTAGGAACCGGCAGACGCACGAGGAGAGAAGGTGCTTACGTTTGAGGTGGATCGGTCGGACAATTTTTGAAGAACCGAGCTGGCCTTTTCTGCCATCTCTCTCTCCGTTCCCCCCCTTTTTCGCCGTGTGATTAATAATCGTGGTCATCCCTGTGCCAGCGAGTATGAGTGATGGAAATCTAGGCGATGAGGAGATATGGAGGGGAAGTGGAGAGCCTGGAAGGGCCAATTATTTTATTGTTTAACCCACTCACGCTGGGGCCCATCAATCTGAAAGCACTTGCGCAAATGACTCACGTCCTGCCTTTATAAAACTTTAATTGGCTTCTTTAATTATTACCGAGGGGACAGACATAATCTCTGTGACGGTACAGCAACGGCTAGTCTGGGAAGTGGAGGTCACAGATTCTTGATAACTGTTGGATCAATGTGATGTGTGGATGATGACCTTGAAGCCTTCTTTAAAGTTCTCCATACATACTTTTTTAAGAAATACTAACCTATAGGGCGTAGTCTTTGAACGGTTTTTACCATATTTTATAAAATATATTTTAATTTCCACTCATTTTTACAATATTTCTAACTAATTTCAAGTGTGTGTATGACATTGGTGAGATCCAATATGTGTATTTGCTTAACCCTTGTGTTGTCTCGGGTGAAGATGACCCGTAGGCCCGAATACAAATGTAATTGTTTTATCCCTTGTGTTGTCTCTAGGTCGAGGTGAATGACCTCCACCACTGCATATGTATTTATGGCAGCCAGGGACGTTTTTTACCTTGACCCAGAGATAACACAAGGGGTACCTCAAACGCATTTGTTTTCAGGCAAGTGGGTCACCTTGACCCTGAGATAACACAAGAGTTTAAAGACAATATAAAAAATAAACTATTGTTAAAATCATCGATACTAAGTCCAACTACAACTGAAATCATTGACTGAAAAAAGACAACATAGTACAAAATAAAATGTCCGGACGGAAGACGATTCAAAATTTCAAAAGTAAAAGCTATTTTCTCTGCACGGGAAGATGATGTCATTGAGTCAACTTAACGCCAAACCTGGTGGTTTCAGGATAGACCTCACCTTTGGCCCGGGAATCTTTTTCTCTCAGATTTGAATTGGAAAGTTAAAGATATTTGCTCTAAATCTTCAAAGTTTTTATTAAACCACAAGATAGGTTTAAATGGGGGAGAATGACTTTATGTGGCAACCGATCACGGTAATAAGGAAAATACGACGAAGAAGATAAATAAATAAATTTTGCTGTATCATTGGTTGTTTTGTAGAGTAAGATGGTTTGTAACTAATTCTATTCAGACAATTATGGTTAAACATTATAAATTAAATCAATGTTTTTCATCGAGGAAATGTGTTTTACATAATGTAAGGTTGCCACGTTTAGTTTTGGGGTCGAAAACGTCAGTAACTAATGGCTCTTCTAGACTATTGTTGAGTCATTGTTCACTTCATATAATGATATAATTTATTATTATTATTCTTAAAGGCCATGTGAAGCACAATCCAAAGTCATGCTTGATCTGAGGAGAGTGTGAACGTCTGGAGCCAAACCTGTGACTGAAGTGGCAGTTATATGGAGGGAGACGTACTAGTCGTGGCTGTAGGATCGAAACAATGATAATGAAATCTGTAACATTTGTTTGTAATCATATATGTTTTTAAATCGTACTTCCTTGATTATTAGTTTGTCGTCATCATTTCTTGTAAACTTCCCCCTCGAAATTCAACACTTATAAAAGATAAAGCATTTTTTTTCTGTCCAGAAAAAAAGCCTGCAAAACACTGAATCAGACCTTTCTGGCTATGAAGTCAAAGTAGACACCGTTGTTATTATCACGGTGGTTATCATTAGTCCACGTGTGCTTGTTATTCCTCGTCTCAATCTGTCCATGTCTCTCTTCTCCAGCTCTGGGATGTTTTTTTTCCCAGCAATTTTCCGGCCTCCTGTCCATCTGCAGAGGCAGGCGGGAAACGCCCCTTTTGCTCCGATGCAGGGCCGAGCTCCATCCCACTCACCAGCCACGGATAAGGAAGTGGTTGAGGACCACCTGCCGGCGCACACTCATCAGAGTCTACTAGGTCATTCTAGAGAAACACTGAGAAACATTTTACGTAATATGATGAAAGGTGGATCAAACACTTCAGTCTTAGCTGAGGATTTAATTAAAACCCTTAAAACATACTTAAGTCCTTAATTCAAAGAGAGGTAACAAGCACTGTGAAGTATTATGCACCATGTATTTCCCCGAATATACAATTTATCGTTATGCAAATGGAAAGATTACTGTAACCCACTTACACATGTACACACTCGTATCAAAGAGACTGCGTAAACAAAACAGGTGGCAACGTTTCCTCTTGCTCTGTGCTAATGAATTCAGAAAACTATCTGAGGGATTTATTAAATGTATCTTTTGGCAAAGCCTTCACTTCTTTTTTTTTTCTCAGCTCGATTCAATTCTGTGTTCGGAATCACTCTTATGTTTTAAATGTTGAAGTCTTCCCCTCCAAGATGCAGTAAGTCTCTCATCAATTTTTTAAAGTTATTACTTTATCAAGTTCTATCTCTTCTCAAATCTCAGCGAACGAGAGGTTACGAGAGCGAAGTCTATTAGGACGTAAAAATGGCTTCACTCCTTCTCCAGCCAGCTGTAATCATGCCCCACTTTGTTTATACAACGAGTCCCTTGGAGGTGGAGACTTCCAGGATTAATGACGGATTGTGACGAACTTCGATGCATGGGGTGTTTCTCTAAAAAATGTTTGTTCATTTTTGTGTAAAGACTGGAGCTCAGTTGTCTTCGACTTCATCTTCGTCCAAAAAAGACACTTAAAAACATCCAAATATCCAATAACTACTTGTCTGTAATATCATTACAGGCTCATTTGGAGCCACTTGGTGTCATTGAAGTTCACCTGGTTCCCTCAGACCTGATATGACCAAAATGATTGAAAAACTCTTCAAGAAAAACTTGTTTATTAGAGTTTCTAAAATGGAGATCCAGTCAACACTAGTTTAGTAGAATTATTTTAAAATATATTTTCCCTTTAATTCTCCTCCCACTATAAATCCCACAATGAAGTGAAAGGTTTCAAACCAAAGTTCTGGGCCTGGTTAAACACGGTCAGTCTCGACTTGCTTCAGGACTCATGGTGCGACCAGAACATTCTAAGTGTTTGAACATATAGATGACTTTCCCATCATGGACGTCCTTCCTTTCTTTGGGCCCCTGATACTGGGGGATTATCTTTAAACATTCTCACTTCAAAAGCTTCTCTTTCAACTGTATTGTAGATAAAGAGTAATTACTGTACGTTCACATCCATAGAACATTGTTATGTCAGAGGAAAAGATTTACAGTCTCTTCTGCTTCCTTCTCTATGCTGGGTTTAATGCTCACGTCCTCCACCATCTCCACGAGGGTTTGTGAGAAAGTTATTGAAGACTTAAGCCAAGGCAACTG